>NW_011369692.1:0-1508 GCF_000735185.1 Notothenia coriiceps
AGTCAACCATGACTAACATTTATCTCGACCCTGTTATGTGTCTTTTTTGTTGTTTGTTGTTGTTTCTTGTGCTGTGATTTCAACCATCTGTTTGTCTATCATTTTAAAATGTTGTTGTAGGCTACTATCAATCTTGTCTTAATCTCGTCTGTCCGCGTCTCTGCATTGACTTTACATGTAATCGCGCCGCCCCAAGAAAATCGCATCGCATCCGGTGTGAACGCACTATTCGGGTTAGGTTTTCTTTTTTGTCATTGAAACTGTACGTGTTGTTTAAAAAAAAAAAAGAAGAAGTTTCACAACATACTCTGACACACAGAGAAACTCAAGTGTGTGTAAATCATCATAAAACGTTTTGTTCTGTCTCTGCAGACCACTCAAAGAAGGGGGGAGAGAGGAGGAGATACTTCACCTTCCTGTCAGGGGAGGCCTCGTATATCACCGTGGATTATGTTTCACTAGATTTGGTATTTCCTGTGCTGACAGAGGACGTATATGTGTGCACGGTTCACTATAACGCGAACATGTCCTAATGTTGTTGCCAGTTTAACGTTTTGTATGAGCCACTGCTATGATTCTGATAAGTGATAGCGTCTGCTAGGAATGAGCCACTGTTGGCAGCTTTGAAATGTATTGAGGTTTTTTTATACAACAGATTTCCATATTTTTATATCTACATTTAAATTGTATTTTGTGTCTTCCTGTATAAAATAAAGAAAGTAAAGAAACCAGATTAAGGTTTTGATGATTTAGGTAACCAAACAAAGTTGTTTTCCATCAGCTTTGTACAGATTTAGATGTGCTGGTTCATTTTCTCTTTTTAAATGGGTTGCTCCATTGGTCCCTTGTTACATCTTTACTGGATATGCATTAAAGCAGCTTAGATTTGGTCCAATAATCTCTGACAAAGCCTAAAGTTGGTAAGAATTGTGTCCAATTATTGATCACATTAGCCATTTAAAATGTAATAGCCAGTTACAAATGGATAGGAATGAGCCACTGTTTCAAAGATTTGAAATGTATTGAGTTGTTATGTACAACAGATATTCATATGTTTGTATATTCATTAAAATGTACTTAATGTCTTGTTTCAAATAAAGAGAGAAGCAATACAATCCAGTTTTAGGTTTTTCTTTAAGTGTGATTGAGGGAACTACACCAAGCTGTTTTCCATCAGTTCTGTATAGATTTAGATGTTACATGCTTCACTTTTCTTTTTAAATGGGTTGCTCCATTGGTCCCTTATTACATATTTAATGGAGGTTTATATTTGGTCCAATAGTCTCAGACAAAGCCTGAATTTGGTAAGAATGTTGTCCCATTATCCATTTAAATAATGGCTACAAATTATATAGGAATGTTTGGCAGCTTGGAAATGTATCAAGCTTTCATGTACGACAGATTTTCATATTTTTGTATCTTCATTAAAAATGTAAATTGTTTTGCATTCCTATATCAAATCAATAAAAGTAAAAAAAGGCAAACCAAACGTGTGTTTTTTAAAAAGT
>NW_011369693.1:0-9511 GCF_000735185.1 Notothenia coriiceps
CTTTTTCTATTTTGTTTGTCATTCCAGTTGATATTAAAGTCTCCTACAATAATTAGCTCTTTGTTGGAGTCACAGGAATTCAGCAGGATTTCCCTACAAGTAAAGGTATCCCTCACATAAAGTAACACACCCCCTCCTTTTCCCTTAAGTCTGTCCTTCCTAAACACATTATATCCTGACATAGATACAAGAGTGGATGGTGACGACTGTTTAACCAAGATTCAGATATTCCCAAACAGTCAATATTGGACTCAAGGAGGACATGTTCTAGTTGTTCATGTTTATTGCAGATGCTGCGGAAATGTAAATGTCCACTGAATAGTCCCTTCGGCTTGCACCGAGGATCCCACACTATTTTAGCTTGATTCACTGTTTGAAACATTTTTGTGCAACGGTGTTTTTTAAATACAGGATTTCTAGGCTTTACCTCGGTGCCGTTGTTGACAGTGGAGCAGTCAAAGCTAGCTGGTGTTTTTCATTAGTTTTTGCTGGAGCTTGCAGGCTGCAATTTCAACATAAAGAGAGAGGGCTGGTGGGTTGAAGGGGAATCACGATCTGTGTGTGTGAGGGCTGGTGTAATTTCAGCTCTACAGAGAAGGGCTTGCTAAATTTGGCACAATTGCCTGAGAGGTGTAGACTTTACGGGACAATGTGAGGGTCAGCTGGGCCAGCACACCCACCAGCAACCACTTTCCTAAAAGTGTCTGCTCACCTTGCTGGAACACACACACACACACACACACACACACACACACACACACACACACACACACACACACACACACACACACACACACAGGTTTAAATGACGAGGCAATCATATTCGTTTTTTTAGCAACACAAGTCCACACAATGTTGGTCTTCCAATCTGTCCAACACTTTAATCCCGACTTGAGAAATAAAATGATACTTTTAAAGACTTTATTCATGGTCCCCAGAGGATGGACCCTACTGACTTGTAGTGCAATATGGAGTGCGGTCTAAAGTACTGAAAAATCACACAGGTGCTGTTATGGTGCGCATGTTAGCATCATGATTGTGGTTAGCAAGTTACAGTAGCATGAAATCCTCTTAGACTTGTTATGTGTCTGTGAGTTTGTTAAGTTAAGTTCAACCCTATACCAGCTGGTTCTTGACATTTAAATCCTCAGCACTTTTAGATTATATGACAATCATGTCATTACATGATTGCAGAAATAACTTTGCATAATTTGGTTTCATTAGCATCACATTATCTTCTACAACTGGAGGAGATGTTGTTGACAAACACTAAGGAGGAATTTACTGCAGCGTCTGCTCTCTTGTTAAGATGTTCCCTGATATGAAAGCTGAATATTGCTTACATTTTTCATACCACTCCAGGGGACAATAACCCAGTTGACATACTTTGAACCTAAAAAAGCAAATAAAAAATATTGAGGAACATTGAGTGTCCTTGGGGATATGTATTTATTTACTTAGTTTATATTCTGTGGTGTCAGCACTCCACACTCCTGAGGCACTAAATAGGGTAACTGCAGATTTGTTTACATATGTGCCTTAAACATATATTTATCTGACAAACCAATGTTTGAGGAAGCAGTTGAGCTTGGGTTTCTGAAACAGGCTCACATGAAACTGTAGATCTATCTTGTCGAGTTAAGAGCTAAGAATAGGTCCCCCTCTCTCTCCTCTCCAGATAAAAATAATGACCTCCTCTTTTTAATAAGCTCCGCCATAATAAATGTAAGATAATCTCTCTTTCCTCCTCCTCCATCTCCCCATGCCTCCTTTTCTCTGCATGTCTCGCTCTGCTCTCAGATATAATGGCACAAGTATTTTCAGCACTGTGGTGAAACGTGGATGGATGATGAAGACAATTCCCTCGCTGACTGCTCATACTCCTTCATCAGCTAACCCTCCCTCCCTGTAATGTAATGTGATTCTTTATTGCTCTCTGTAGGGACATTTCCTTTTTTACTTTCTTCATCCTTCACCAGCAGCAGAGCAGGTTGGAAATTGCTGTCGTGTTCAAGTGTCGTGACATTTCAGCAGGGATAATCCTTGCTGGTTCTCCTGTTGGTAAGTGGTCTAGTCCAGTTGGAGCTAGTTTACACTACATAGTACACTTACTAGTGTCTAGTGGTTTCAAGCCTAGGCATACATAGCAAAAATACAACTCTTGAGATGATAATGGTGCATACTCTGGACTGTTTTGCTAAACTTAGATTTGGTGTGAAATATTAGGTAATCCATCCTCAATATGGGCTTTGAACAAAACCCTAAAACAAAATCTACTCAAAAACAACTATTTTATGGAACTGCTAACAGTCAAGGGCCCCTGCACTACACTACTTTTTTTCTAAACAAAAGATACTTAGTTTATATAGCACATTATATTCTTACACAATGTGCTGAGAACGAAACAGAAGTTGCATCCACAAACGAACATGTCATTTAAAACTAAAAATTACGAATTCCTTAATGGCTTTTATTGATTAACTAGTTGTAGTAGCCAGAAAGGTTGGTAATAATTAACAATATATTGTACTGCATAAGCTATGTCTTTCTATTTCAAATAATCACTACTGATTTATATAAATATAGTGAAGTAAAAAGTATTAAACCTCCGTAAATGAAGTAGAGTGTAAGAACAAAGCTATAGTGAATAGAAACATGCTAATACAAAAGTACCAAATACGCAAAGATGTAGTCAAGTACTTGAGTAAATAAACACATAGATAATTGACACCATTGTGTTGTGGTTACTAACTTTTGCTAATACCTTCTTTGACCACACAGTCCTGGAGATCTCCCATCACACATAGCTCATCAGCTACAAATACATTCATTATTGAATAAGTGCGGTAAGAGGCCAGACTCCGGTCTGTGGTCCTCCTGCTGCTCCGGGTGCACAGCAGAACGGAGAGAGTTTGCTATGGAAAGTTCACCCTGACGGAGAAGTGATGAGCAGTCTGGCTGCTGATGGATGGAGGGCACTACTCTGATTGCCTTGCCCTGCCAAACATAAATACCATCTCTTAATTCTCCTCTTCCAGACAGCCTGACAGCACCAATGTTTATTTAAAGCTGTTGAGAGAGTGATGTCAGGCTGGCTAGGCCACAGCCAGCATTGAAATGTACACGACTCTGCTATAAAAATGTTGTTCAAGTCCTTTATTTATTAATTGATTTAGTATATTTTACTATATTAGCATAGCCTAGCGCTGGTATTTAACGATTTGTCAACACCCATGTCAACATATTGTCACCTGATTATCTGATGACCTCTATGGACTCTTGAAACTCTAACTCCAGTTTGTTTGGTGTTTGTTTAGGATCTCCTTGAAAACGACATGATTCCTATTTTCATTTTATCCTGGGATAATACATTTCTAAAATAAAGTGAGATAAAAAAAAAGAAAGGTATTATATGCTTCTATGGTATCATCATGTTATTAAGCTCAAGTGATTGACTGACCACATTTTGTAACACATAAAGAAAGTAAACATACAGTAAAGTATTTATAGTGCAATTATCTAAAAGACAAATGGAAGCAATTGGAAGATTATGTCCGTACAGTGGTGCTGAAACAGGATCACCGACTTACTGGAACTGATTAACCCCTTCTAACAGGACTGGCAGCAGGCCAATGTCTTGCCCTGACTCAGGTGGTTCACTTTCAGGGTGTCACTGATACACTTCACCCTTCAGCAGGGGTGTCTTAACTGCCATAGGGACCTCTGTGTCGCCCGTCAATGTCAGCCAGAAGAACAAACAGCGGTCACCTGAACATCAGATATCAACAGTTTTGTAATTCAATCTAAATAGAGTCATTGCAAGCAAAGTATCCATGTCATTCGTTTGTTAGGTGGTCGTTAGAAACGTAATGTTATTATGGACCGGGAGGAGACGTAAACTAATCCATCCGGCTACTGAGGGACTCATTATTTTGTAATCCTAACTGTGGAAATCCATAGGGCTATTGGGCCCATAACGTCATGAATATCTGTTAACACCCGTGATTAACCTATATTATTTATTTTCAAGTCTTTCGATTCTGAAGCGAATAGGAAAAGACAAATAATTGACTAAAATTGTAAAACTTGGTCGTTCGTTCAACTGATAGAGAGAAATGCCGAGATTTATAAGGATTCAAACATATCCTGAACTGGCCTCCTTGAAGGATCAAGGAGGCCAGTTCAGGATACAGTATGTTTGAATCCTTATAAAAAACACAGGTATTTGATATCTCTATTTTATTTGTGAAGTACATGGTGAGACATGATTAAACTTCAATAAATTAATTAATTTTGGTTAGTCAAATAAAATGTACTTTGTTTCACCATTAGCATATTACAGTTATTCATTGTGCATAACTACAAATATAAACTTTTGCTTAGTGCATGGGGCATTCTGCATAGTGCTATTTTTATGAATACATTTTTAAAGAAATGCATGTTGCACTACAAATGCTCGGGCTAGGTGGATCACAATCTTTACATCTCGAGGTGTAGCTCATGGAAACATAACACATTTTTTCCATTGGGGCCACTGAACTCAGCACATGATGAATGTTCCTTGTAGTCGCTTTAATCAGATGTAATGTTATCACAACATCCTCTAAAGCAGGGCTGTCAAACTCAATTTCACACATTAGCATCATGGTTGCACTCAAAGGGCCAGTTTTATATATAAGACTATATAAAAATACATATATAAATATTTAATATATATAAAATAATGTATTATATTACATTATTCGCCTCTGCATTCGATTATTAATCGGATGTAGGGTAAAGGGTAATAACTTTCATCATTAATATGTTCTGAAAGCAGAAGTCTAGGGCAAATAATTGGAAGTCTCTTCAGTGAGAACGTCAAAAAATGATTTAAAAAGAAAAGCCAAACTCTGGAAAAGAAAAAAAAAGAAATGACATTTGAAAAAAAAGGCAGATTCTGAGAAAAAGGCAAATTCTAAGAGAAAAGGAATATTTTGAAGAAAGGAAGTCAAAATCTGAGAAACAAGTCAAATTTGAGATGCATTGTGCCTCATGTAGTTTATGGGCAACGTGCTTCTGCAAATCGGCCTGTAACCGTATAATAAACATATTATATTCTTTGCAAGCTCTTGCGGGCCACATAAAGTGAAGTTGCGGGCCGGATTTGGCCCCCAGGCCTTGAGTTTGACACCCCTGTGTCACGATCTGTCTGTGTTGTGTTTTGTCTTGTCTAGATCTGTCTTTGGTTTTCTGTCTGCGTTGTGTCTTGTCTAGATCTGTCTTTGGTTTTCTGTCTGCGTTGAGTTTTGTCTTGTTTAGATCTGTCTGTGGTTCCCTGTCGTTAGTTTCCCTGGTGTGTCTAATTTACCCGATTGTGTTCACCTGGTGTCCCTGTGTTTTCTCCTCCCTCCTCACCTGTGTCTTGTTTGTATGATTAGTCTTGTGTGTATTTAAGTTCTGTTTTTTCTGTCTGTCTTTGTCGGTTCGTCTTGTGTAGTGACTTGGTCTGCGGTGAGTGTTCTGTTCAGTCTTTGTGAATAGTTTAGCCTTGAAATAAAGGAGTTATTTTTGTCACTTTAATCTGCATTTGGGTCCTGCTTCCTACACACATCGTAACACCCTGCTCTAAAGCTTTCCATTCACAGAGTGATTTACAGCCACACCTAACTCTTCTGAATGAGTGAATTGGCTTTGTTTGACTGGTTGTGTCTGTCTGTCTACGGCTCACTCCATTACAAATCTACATGACTAATTCATGGTCCCGGGACAGGGGACACCGGCTCCTCAAGATCCATTTACACCCTTGTCTCCTCACGACTCTGTCCGGATTCCACTACACTTCTTCACTTCTCCCTCACCTCCATCCTGTCCTCCCTTATCCCCTCATCTCTTATTCATCCGGAGGTGGAGTACTGTATAAGGAGCAGTACTGCGGATATACAGACTTAGAGACAGGTTGAGTGGACAAATAGAGGAACAAACTGCACTTTCGGTGGAAGGCGAAGGAGATAGAAAGAGTGAAATAGGGGATGTGTTACTATCTATTTTGGCCTTTCAACTGTTATTTTGCAGGAGTTTAGGCAGATAGCATCATACATTTCACTGGCTTTCGAGCACAGTTAACTTTTGTGTGGGATCAGATTTTTCAACCCTGTGTGTGTATGTGTATGTGTGTGTATCAGTTTGTAAACCACATTATTCACAGTAGATAAAGAGCCCTTCAACTTCTCACCTCAAACTATGGACTAAAGATTAAGGTAGGATTTTCAGGCGGAAGGGACAGAACGTCCTGGTGTACCACAATATCTCCCCTGGCTCCTATATCTAGTGGACAGCAACAATATAAGCGTGTGTTTGCTGTTAGCTGGCTTTATGCCTTTTTCACGCAAGTCCTAAATAAACATTGCTTTTCTGTGAAAGCTGGGAAGAAGGGGAGATTCTCCAAACATTTGATAGCAATTAAGAGAAGTTGAAAAAGGGACAAAACTGCTTTTAGGCGAGCATCTCTTTGATGCTGTCACAACCAAAACATCATAAGCAATATTAGCAAAAGCTGTTCACGTTTGTGTATCCTCACCCACCGTACCCATGCTTTATCCAGCAAAGAGGATACATGTAAATGTGCCTTTGGAAATTGCTGTCGATAAAGGTAGTACATCATTTTGTATTTATAGTCTTTCCTAATCTTCACACAGCATTTGTGTGATATAATAGCAGAATAATGTTGAGATTTCTCTACACTTTGATAAAGCCTTGACTTCTTTACAATCTTCACATGCCTTTTGTATACTCTTTTCTTTTACATCTTTTTTGAATTGATTGTAATTAAATAGAAGGAATTCAAGCATGTGTCAGTCCATGTGTCCCAGTGGTGGGAGGATGAAGTAATAATCAGCTCGGCTGTTAAAAACAAGGTTAATGAATGACAAGGGATGGAAGAAGCGTGAGGGTGGAATATGCAGAGAACATATAATCGTAGGCACAGCGCACACAACATGTAAACACACACACACACACACACACACACACACACACACACACACACACACACACACACACACACACACACAGCATGCCACTGCTAATTTAGCATGTGCATCAGAGCCGTCAGAAATAATGACACACCTGAGGAAAACTTGCCTGCCAAGGTTATTGGTAACTGGTCACAAGTTTGACACACACACACACACATACACACACAAACACACTCACTGTGGTCTGGAGATAGGGATGGGCAACCTTGAGTAAATCAATTACAAGGTTCAGTGTCAAGTTGAAGGTCACGAGGAGGGCACCATAACAATATCCCAGTGACAGCCTGTGAATAGCTGCCAGCACTAAATCAGCTGTCTGCACAGGCAGATAGAGCGGACACTTGTGGAGCAGGCAAATGAGTCCTGAGAGGACAAGATGAGGACTGAGCAGATGTCCTTGTTTGTTTGGCGGAAGAAATACTATCCCATGTGCTGTAATAGGAAAAACAACCTGACATTAATATGGCCCTCTGCGCTTATCAGAAGCACCAGCAGTATGGCCATCCTCCATCACTCTTTATCTCTTTCTGACTTGTTGCCTCTCTGCTTCAGTTTCTCTCGCTCTACCTCTCACAGCGTCTATATTTATATCCCCAGCATAGCCGCTGTTGTCCGGCAGATCCAGATTTAGTGCCCTTGAGCTTGACAGCGAACTGCAATCAGTTCCACACTCCCCAGTGCCATGAGCCATAGTAAATACAAACACTAGGCCTTTCATGCTTCCCATTGTCCTTTAATGGAATAGTTTGTCATTTTGATTAATATGCTTATTTGCTCTTTTGTCAACTTAGACTATAGATCGATGTAACTCGTTTATCTGTCTCTATTCCATTATAATAAAAATAGTCAGATCTGCACTCTACACTACTGTATGCGCTATAGAGCCAAAAGTATTCGGATACTCTTTCCACATAATTGTGTTTACTTTTGGCGAGATGTTCAATGACTATCGACATCTTACTGTTTCTCTGCATCTGCTCCAATTAAGTAAACCCCAAATGGTTTGATCTGAGCTTGGTTTGTTAAAAAGCTATTATGGTGAGGACATCCTGAAAGTTATTTTTGATGTCCAATTTCTGTTATAAATCATAAATGGGACCACACGTGATAGAGAGTGATGGATATGTTAAGTAGCATTAAGCCTTTCTCTATTTCCCTTATCAGCTATTTCGAATAATGCTTATCTCTTCTACATGGTCTAAATATCTCTGTTTTTGTCTTAAACAGATTTTCTTTGCTATTGTTCTTCTCTTCCATTTCCTACTTTCATCACGACTCAGCTCAGAACCGACTGCACTGTGCTGCACTTTGGAGCTATCCGAGGTGCTGAATCTTGCTTCCTGTCTCGATCTGTATTTTCTTTTCTTCCTCAGCTCATGTTGTATTCATTGTTGGTCAAAAGAAGAGCATTCCGCTTTGCATTTTTCTTTCCTTTCACTTTACTATTTGTAGGCTTTTTATTTCATTGCTTCCTTTGAAGATACATGTTTTAATGCTATGTCGTTTTCTGTAAAGCTGTCATTAGAAGCTCGTGAGCATATTCAAAGATGGACACACTCAAACCACTCCCTCAATTAGTGTGTGTGTGTGTGTGTGTGTTATTGTCATTTCCCTTTGGATTGTCACTTTGCCTTGTTGGTTCTTAGTATTTGTTTGCATGTCATCTGTCCAAATCTTATTTTAAGATGGCCCCTGCCACAAGATGATTTTAGATTAGGCCCTTATCGTCCTTTAAGTTATTGCATCAGTTGACCTGGTACAGAATTGTTTTATTAATTCTCTTTGTCTTATGATAACACTTTCTTTCTATCCCTCTTTATTTCTTGCTGACCACTTAAATCCTAAAAAGAACATTCCCCTTTTTCTGGCTTATATGTCCTTAATTATGCTGGAGGGGGATAAGACACATGACTGTAAATAAAGGGAATATTGCATTTTAGTGATGCATTGTGGTCTGATGCCCTCATATCAAAGCTTCCAGCCACCCGTGTGCTTAAAAAGGGTATAACTGACTACATCCTCATTGCAGGCTTGAATTTAAACTCCTTGTTTTCTGTTTCTTCATGAGAGACAACATGACAGACCTATGTCAAACCTGCACCACATGAAAATCTCAGTTGGATGCAGCTAATGTATTCAAGCTTATTGATTTGTTTGCCAACTCTAAGCTGTAGAGAGCGAGAGCGTTACCAATTCCCAGAAAAACTGTTTACTTTGTTTGAAAAAGGGATCAATTAGAAAGAACTACAAAGGCCTCCAGGCACCACTGCACTTCCCTGATTTGCAACAAACATAAGATGCCATAAATTCTCTAAAACTCTTCTGGAGTTCAATTATCTGGCAATCATCTAAGTTTTGATAAACTAGCTAATGTTATCGTTCCAACTGGGGGGATTAGGATTTGTTTTTTTAATTGGAAAATTATGAAAACAAATCACTGTTCATGCAACATCACGTGGACATGTCAATTATTTAACTCAAAATGCCTTAAAAGC
>NW_011369693.1:9580-24655 GCF_000735185.1 Notothenia coriiceps
CTGTAGAGAGCGAGAGCGTTACCAATTCCCAGAAAAACTGTTTACTTTGTTTGAAAAAGGAATCAATTAGAAAGAACTACAAAGGCCTCCAGGCACCGCTGCACTTCCCTGATTTGCAACAAACATAAGATGCCATAAATTAGGACCATAAATGATGGAAACGTGATGAGGAAAGGAAATGGCAAACTCTTCTGGAGTTCAATTATCTGGGAACCATCTAAGTTTTGATAAACTAGCTAATGTTATCGTTCCAACTGGGGGGATTAGGATTTGCTTTTTTAATTGGAAAATTATGAAAACAAATCACTGTTCATGCAACATCACGTGGACATGTCAATTATTTAACTCACAATGCCTTAAAAGCATAGTATATTTCTATATTTAATGTTCCCTTGCTTTTTTCAAATTAATAAGTATAATATGAGGATGAGTGACTCCGGAGTGCTTGCATATCTCTCTCCCCCCTCCTTTCTCTCTCTCTATTTCTCTCTCTCTCTTTCTGTGACAGGCGTCAAAAATACCAACAAGGGAGCGCGAATCAGCAGCTTTCCACGTAGCCACATTTGCCTGTCCACCGTACCGAGAATCCTAGAGAAAAGTCATATTTTCTCCGGACAGAGACCCACATCACCAAGGTGACAGTAGAAAAAGCGTGTTTTGTTCTACTCTGCTGGTCCAAAGTGACCGAAGCCGGACTGATTCGACTTTACATGCCTGAGAAAAGATACAAGTCGTTCACCTTCTCTGCGAGACACACAGACTCAGACCTGCTTTGAGACTAAAATTAGGAAGAAGATGTGGATATTTCACAGAGCCGACAATTCAAAGTGTTTTTTTCTCATTCGGAATCAGTGTTTGTATTACGCAGCGGTGGCGTGTTTGTTGTTTTCCACTGTCAGGACGGATGTCGCTTGCCCAGAGGACTGCATCTGTGCCAGAGACTCCGGGACAGTGACCTGCCGTGACGGGAAGGACACCGAGGTACCAGGAGATATACCGGAGTGGACGTCCACCTTGATACTCGAAGGGAGAAACATTTCAACTTTGCAGCGTGGTGCGTTCATGAGCAACGGGACGGAGACGGAGTTGACGACACTCTCGCTCTCCTATAACGGGATACGGGTTATTGAACATTACGCATTCCTGGGACTTCCTCGATTGCATTTGCTGGATCTTAGCCACAACTCGCTGGTGTTTATCTCAGCCCGGGCTTTTCACGGGTTACTGGAGCTGCGCTCTCTTTACCTAAATCACTCGCTTTTACCTCCAGCCACGGAGCAGCTCTCAAATGCACTCAGCACACAAAGTTTGCCCAACCTCCACCGACTGGAGTTGGCGGGAAACATGCTAAAGCATATTCCACAGATTCGGTTAGATATGCATAATCTCCACGCTTTAGTGCTGATAAACAACTCAATAGAGAGCATAGGAGGGGACAATGTAACCACGTTGTACCAGCAAAGGCGAATTCGCTTCTACTTATCTTTAAACCCATTTCGGTGCAACTGTGAGCTGGAGGCGTTTTACTACTGGTTGAAGAACTCTTCCCAGTGCCCGGATGCAGGGCGGCTCGTGTGCAGCGAGCCGGAGTCCAGGAGGGGGGTCCCTGTGGAGAAGCTCAGGGAGGAGGACGTGGATTGTATGAACGAAAACCTGGAGGCGGTTTCTTACGTGTTTCTCGGTTTGGTGTTGGCTCTGATCGGGGTGGTGTTTCTCATGGTGCTCTATCTAAACCGGGGAGGCATCAAAATGTGGCTCAACAACATCAGAGATGCGTGCAGGGACCAGATGGAGGTCTACCACTACCGGTACGAGCAGGACTCAGACCCGAGACTGGCCAATGTGGCTGTTTAACCATCAGAAACATATCAAAAAGACTGGGGAGATTCCCTGGCAGTGCCCTGTCACGGTCAAAATCAATAGTTTTTACAATCACTTTCATAATTCTCAGCAGCTGGCCAATGAACTGCATGCATATTCCTCTCACAGTGAGATATGCACAGAGCCAAACACAGATAAATGACTGTAAAGAGACTATGCGTTCATCTTACACAACTGAATACTTAAAACTTCCAAGCACTGTTATTGTATCTTGAAAGGATTGTGTTAACTTGCCCAATCTAAAGCAGCTTATCCAATTTAGTATTATGTATCTTATTAACCAAGTGAAAAATATACAGTATAGTACATATATATAATTTCAGTTACTATTAATGCTGGAACGAATCAATGTAATTACTGAAAACTGTAGCCCTTGCAAATTGTTGCAAAGTAATGGCCTACATTCAGGACACCCCAGAGAGAACAAGGTTGTTTCTAATCTACCAAGAGTGCATATTGCAAGTGCTGAGAGAGACTGGGGCAGGTAAAATGAGGCAAGGAAGCTGGTAAATGCCATGTTCCCGCAAGCAGGCGATGCTAGAGTTAAAGAGACAGAGTCTAACCATGCATGTGATTGTTGTAGGCATAGAAAACCAAACAAAACATTAATAAAAGGTCAAATAAAAATGGTGAGTTAGCAGTGCTCTTTACGTCACAACATTTTATCATCACTGTCAGGAAACGTTGACTTCATGCAGCACTGTGCCAGTTAATAAACGAAGGAAGTGTTTCCCTATTTGTATTTAATCAAAAACATATTGTAAAAAAACGAATTAGCTCCATGTAGGCGTGAATGAGTGCACCTGCTCCATGTGAACATCTGAGTAAGTGTCACTGAACTACAGTAAGATGTCACATTGTCAGCCCCTCGAGGCTCTCCAAAAAAGGTCTGGACTTTCACATCTGTTTTATTTTTTAAAGCATCAAATAGTGCAGGGCTGGCAGAGGTCTGCGCGGGGAGATATAGCCTGACAGAAAGGCATGGCAGTGTTAATCAAATCAGCCCAGCTGTGACGAATAAACCTTGGGAAATCACGATCGACCCCTGAAGTCAGTGTCTCTCTGCAGCCCGGAGCTTATCAAGCGTCCTAACTCAAGGTCTGCATTCTGTACTACAATCACAGGGATTTCTGAACCACGGGTCATACAGGAAAATCTGCACAACAGCAGGAGATAGGAATGTGTGTGTGAGGATATCAATTAAAGTCATGTGAAAACCATGTCAGGCAAAGAACAGATGAAGGTAAAAAGCAACACAGATGTTTTTGTGAAACCATCAGGGATTTTGATCATTTCATCATTTGTTTCATGAACAGGTCATAGTTTGCATTTTTTCCTATTTAACCTCATATCAGTGGCAGAGGGCAAAGAACGCTTGAAAAAGAAATGTGTGTATCAAAATGAGCGACCAGCAAAACTATCAGGAATCAATGTGATTTCAGCTGCTTTCCCTTACAAATGTAAATAAGTGATAATTGCTGCAGATTTAAAACATTTGTCTTGTTATTATTTATTAGATACTTCTGAAACACGGGCGACTAGAAAGATAGATAATGTTTTCTTCCAATTTCACAAGGTCAGCAGTGTAGGAGCTGCCTTTACATAATGATGTCACTCAGATGTGAGACATTGTGACTTACAGTACATGTCAGGTGCTATGGCAGTGTCCTGGGCATGTCATGTTGTATATGGAGACAGAAGAGACAAGCTTCATTGTTAGGAAAGCATTGTTCAAAGATTAAAGCATGTTGACTTGACTCATGTTGACATCATACACTTTCATGTGCATAATGATTGAGATACATTTTCAACAAGGCTCTTTACAGTAAAAACAATACATCCATCATAAAGGAACAAAACAGCCAAACATCAAATAAATTACACTCATGACAATGATATGTTGTGTGTGTGTGTGTGTGTGTGTGTGTGTGTGTGTGTGTGTGTGTGTGTGTGTGTGTGTGTGTGTGTGTGTGTGTGTGTGTGTGTGTGTGTACTGTATGCATGTCATAGTTACCCAGTCTACACCTACACAGCTTTATAGGACACAGAGCTCAGAGCTAAATGTCAACATCAGCATGCTCACAGTGAAAATGCCGTCATGCTGATATTTAGCTGGCATAATGTCTGTCACCATCTTACTTGTCATCATCTCTTGAGCAATGTTGTGCCATATGTTTAATAAAATAACTAATATCTAATGATATCTTCATCCTGCCTTTGCTGACATGTTCTCTCTTTGGCTGATATGTTGTATTTTTCTCCTCAGTCATCAGCTTTTTTCCATTTTTAATGGATTCTTGAACACAAATAAAGAGTTAGCGGGAATACAGTAAACTTAATTTGCATGTTCAAAGTATTCAGGCATTCTCCATACTGTATATTTGACCTCTTATTGTATTTATTTTCTCCTCTGCTATTTTACCACATTCTCCTTACAAATACCATGCTTCCCAAAGACTTCCTTTCTGCCTTACACGGCCCACCCCCTGTACTGTCTATTTCCCACTCTCGCTCCCCTTCATCCAGGTAAATGACTTTATCCAGTTGAGTGACTTTGTAAAGGATGCGTGGACAGGGTTTAAGCTGAGCACAGTAAAAATGAAGAAAGAAAAAAGACAGATAAAGGACAGGGAAGTAGAGAAAAGATTCATTAGAGTTATTTAGTCCAGGCACTGAATGTCCTTGACTTATGTAAAGCTATGACTCACCCTCTCCTTTCTTATATGAATGTCTGGGAGGCAAAAGCTCAACTGCAAACGATGGGACACGTCTAAAATGAATGTGAAAATCAACTATAAACCGCTGCTGCTATCAGCGGACACAATCATATCTGAGTTTCTGAACTTCCAGCAACTTTTTAAATGACCTCTATCTCTCCTCTGTAACACTCACTCTGATGTCTCATAGCCCATCAACCACTGATTGAATAGTATGCATCAAGCTGAAAGTAAAGGTTGTGACTTATGGAGAGAAGTCTGCCAGTTTACAGTCTGCTGATTACTGGTTATTGATTGCTGGATGTGCCTCTGCTGCCTTGTGAAGATACATGAAGGGGTTTGTTATCACAGGAGAGGAGAACGAGACGTGTTTGACAGTCAAATCTGTCCTGTTAGATTCTACTGAGGTTAAATTGTCTATGACGTTAAAGAGTAGAAGAGGGTTCATGTTTTAAATAATTATTTTATTGGTAAAACTTTATGAGATGAGAACAGTCCAATGAGAGGGAACTGTGTGCTAATGTTTGCATTGGGCAAAGTGACCTCAGAGCAATGGGATTTTATATTTCTCTTTTTATCCAATCTCTGTCCCACGCAAAACCAGTGGCCAGAAATTCCCCCTGCATCTGAAAGGTTAACTTTTTACTCCAATTCAAAAGACACATCTTTCACACACGTTCCCATCGACTACAAATGCATTGCATTTTTAAATGCAGTACTAATGTTTACATACAGAACAGGACAGCAGCTGTTAATAATAAAAAAGGCGATCAATGGAAGAAACTTTGTGGTGCAAAATCTAAATTATTAAACAGTATTTTTTACTTCTCCTCTGCTCTGGGTGTGCAAACTGATATTAGAATCTGTTATATACTGTATATATATATCGAAAAATATTGGCCAGTATTTTTTCTAAAATCAGCATATCATTCAAACAAGTCTGATTCTGATCCAGATAGATTTGTATTAAAGGGAACATTTGCCACCTTTTACGTTGGTGTCTAAACATTGTTGATTGTTGATGGTTAATTGAAAGGTGGCATTGAATAATACAAATAAATGCTCGATGTGAGGTATCAAATAAATACAGATATTGTATAGCTACCGGTATTGAGACATTTCAAAACATTAGCCAGCCCCATGTTCATTTGTACATGTTTCACATAGCACAGATGATGTAATAAAAGATTATAATGCATTCTGGGTAAATATGCTCCTCTATAGTCTGCCATTGCTCACTTCCTCCCTCAGCCCTTGAAGGCTTGAACTTACAAAACATCCCTTGAGATCAGACATTAGATTTGAGAGGATTGGATTTAAGATGGTGACAGGGACTCCCCCAAGAGCAAGTCAACAACATGTTTTTAAACACAAACATCAATGAATAAGTGTCACTAAAATGTTTACTTTGAATGCATTTTTAATTAAAGTCTGTTAAAGGCTCATTATTAGTTTGCACCCCCACAAATTCCCTTTCATTTTGAATTGTCAGAATGCAGGCCTGGGATTCCCTACATGCTCTTATGAGATTAATTAAGCTTTAACTTGAACAGTTAACATTTTGTTTGTTTGTTTGTTTGTTACAGGGAAGGTCATTACCCTGCATTCAGTGGTAATGCCATCATAATTGGGGCTCATTAGAGCGACTCCCAGGAGTCACAGAGGCAGGAATCATTTGTCTGGGGTCACTGTGACCTCGCTGATAATAAATGCACCCTCTGGGAAAAGTATACTTTTGGCATGTCATCATAATATTGTGTTGGCTTATGCTTCTAAAATACACACACAGTAAGATAAGAAAAGTAAGAAGTTCAGCATTGTATGATTAAAGTTAGGATAAGAAAGATACTTATTAAATAATGCATCAATCCCATTTTTCGCCTGCACTCCTCCAGTCAATACTTCATTTTCTGTCTACTCTGCAGTGCAATAACTAACCATGGGAACCAAAGGGGTGAACTCTGTCTGGCCTTTCAGCTCAAAGGTCATGTGCTCTTTGATCAGGACCACATCAGGGTCTAAAGAGGTCGACTGCAGTGCAGGCTGGTTTATTACTTTATTCATCCTGTACTGTGGATAAACACAGTTCGCTGGTCGATCAGCCTCTGACCAGCAGAACTGGATCTGTTCTAACAAGCTGTACAGGTGCCTCAGATCTATACACTAATTAAACCTTTGACTTTCCTGTCAATGTCTAAGCAGTCAATATATGGAATGATTCCATGAGAGAGATACAGACAGAGAGCTCTGACCTTAATCCCTCACTGAAGGACAAATATAAATTCCCTTAGATTTCACACGCTAATTTCAATCAAGTTACGTTGCAGCGAGGGCACAGGTGCGTTTGGATTAGATAATTCGGTTAACATGCATCACAAATACCCCTCACATCCCAGGTTATGGGAATTAATGGAACTGTGACGCTTATGCAAAATATATAATCCAGGCACCATGGCCGTTATCATACAGAGAACTAAGAAATCACATAAAGGTCAATCATTGGTGCTTTGCGCCAAAAGATCAGAGACAAACTGTCTGACGCCCTTATGGCTCTGCCTTTTAATACAACATCTTCAAACAAAGTTTTTGTCCACTAAATATTGAATCCAAGCAGCTGCCTCGCTGCTGAGAGGAAGTCATTAAGATTGTAATGGATGGCCTGTCCTCTCAAGGACAAGTAGGAAATATAACCAGCAATCAATCCATCAATGTTTAAATGAATAATTAAATGTAAAAGTTGTAGATTTATTATGCCATGCCCGGCAGCACATTTTAATAACAGATAAACCCGCACGTTCTTTGCCTCAGTTAAATGATATCTTGAATTCTGTGTTGAAGATACGAGAAAAAATGACATGCAGATGTTAAATCTCTAGCCAAAAATATAAATGTTTGTCTGTTTTGGCTGATATTTATCTGAAGTTAACAGTAAGTACTCACTGCATTCAAATGCTTGTTTTCTATTAGATTTACACACTACTGTAGGTCCCTGTAAGACAAACTGCTCTACATTTCCTACTTAGATTGTAAGTCATTGTCTCTATTATACTTGATAAAGTAGAACAAAATCAGTAACGTGGTTCTAGAAGAACAAAGCATTTCAGTTCCTTATGACAATAATTCAGCCTAAACACTAACTGTTTAGTGTTCATTTAATCTCCTCCTCATCAATAACGCCACTGCTGTAGCTCTGCTAATTAGCTGCCAGCACACTGAGAGTATGTGATGGGCTGTTTCTCATTGAAATGGCTGTGAAAATAAATTGCTGTCTCAGCATTTTGAATATTTCATGCTTTCCTTCGCTGGAGAGAAGTGTCTGATCGTCTGAGCGGTCATAACATTGGTCCGTTCCCTCAGAGAGAACAGCATCTGCTCTGACAACCTGTCTGTCACTTTTGGAGCATTCAAAGAGCTCTTTCCTCTCAGTGCACAACTCCAATCCAACTAACTACATCCTGAATTTAAACATGCATCAACACCACATTACAGTTACTTTAAGTGTACCCTTAACTTTATACATTTTGTATTTTATCAGTATTCACAAATAAAGTCCCATTAAGTAACAAGTGTAATGTGTTTAACAAACTCTCATAATATCTCTGATAACATCCTAATGCTAAACTGATATACCATTAAGGTCAGTGAGCTTTTGGTTACTTTGTCCAACATGCCTTTCGATGCACACTAACTTTTTCTTTGACTATGAAAATCCGCAAACTACTACCCTCATGTGGCCATATGGCTATACTGCAGCTGGACAGATTAACTGGAATGTGATTTTGGCAAGAGACTTCAGGCAAAAAGCATATGTTTACATGCACCAGTCAATTATTAGAGTTTGGCTTACTTTGCTTAACATGTCTGCTATTACTGTTAGAGAAGTTGGAATTACAGGGTCGAGGTATCAATGTAATAAAATGAATACAGTCTAAATAGACACTGAATTTACAATATATATTTAGGCCAAGAACAGCAGTGTTTTATCAGGCAAAGATTAGCTATCCCCACACTATAAAAAACATGGAGGTAGAATTGCAAGATGCAGGAGTTGCTTTCAAAGGGAGTAGGATTAGATTGGCAGATGAAGAGTGAGGTGGAGCTGACGCTGCTGAGAGCATCTGTCCCCAGACTGACTGTCTCCAGTGAAAGTTAATATAAAAATGTAATTTAATACTTTCTTTATAGAATTTTTTATTTTGCAAGTCAATTTCATGCAGGCAATTAAATCAGAATAGAAGCGCCAATGTGATATCCATAGCTTGGAGTGAAAATAATCATAATTCAACGACAGGGTTCAATAAATGTTGATCCGGAAGGTTATGTTCAGCCGTAAATCACTGTTACTGCAAGTTGTTCAAATACGTAAAGGTACAACACACAAAAGGAGTGAGTTGTGGTAAAAACACATTTTGACAATGAATACATGTTATTTTTGAAACCCCTCCTATCAGCCCATGTCTAACTGTTTCACAAAAGTCTCTATCCGTGTTCCTGAAACTTTGAATCAGCTGTTGGGTCTCTTCTCTTTGAGGAAATACATTCAAAGAGGGTTTCTCGGCCTTCCCTTTTTCAGGATTCTGTATTCAAGGCTTCCATTTAATCCAAATAACCTACATAAATCAAAGGCCAGGAGAAGCTCAAAACTTCCTGCTGTATATCACCATGACAGCGTATGTCACGGGTTAATTGCATTCATTTAGCCAAGGTCTGAGTTAGAACTTGAACTTGGACATGGAATACAGTTCCATGGCAGGGAACCCAAAATATAATGACATCATCATTTATTGCCTTTTTCCTTAGATGTGGTTATTTTTAGTCTTGTCTGGCAGTGTGACACTTTCATGAGATTCCCCTTGGACTTTATTACATCTTCATTTTATTATCAAAGAGGACATGATGACCCAAGACAGAAGGATCAAGCCTCTGAAGAGTCTTTCTAATGAGTCCCAGTTGTGAGGCCGCACTGGGGAACCATGCTTAATGACATTGTCTGTAAACAAACACTCTACTGTTGAACCACTGTTGTCTAATTAATCTCTCCCCTCAGTAATTACAACGGAAGGAAAGTGGTAATGCAAAAAACTTTAAAGTTACATTTTGAGGAAAACCTGATACTTCAATATAGACAAACGATCAAATAATGACCCTTCTTTAAACCCTCATAACATAAATGTTTAAAGTAAGAGCCGACTGTAAACAATTAAAGAAAATAATGTGTACATACACTCATTGTATGTACACAGGAAGTAGTAGAAACATTGCATTCAAGCAATCCTTTTTCAATAGTTCTGAAATGATTCATCATGGTACTTACTGATCATTTGACCAATTTAGATAAATGACACACATTTTGGTGACAATTTACTTAAAAATACAATTTTAGCACCGAGTAAACAGCCTCTCCTTAAATGTATGACTTTTGATTGTGTTTTCTGACTTTGCCTCTGATAGTTAATCTTTGCACAGTTTTTATTGCGCTGCACAATAACACTGAGGTCAGCTCTTATCTGCTCTGTCCTCATGGATCATGCTTGGTTCTTGGCTGGGCCTTATCACTAACTTGTCCTATTTTCAAAGTCATCATAATGCCTAGACACTGAATCAGCCAACTTTTATAAGTCTGTCTAAAATTTAATTGTTAGACCTTTGTGATGAACTTGAGAAAATACTTTTCAAGGATTTGTTACACTGTTGGACTTCCCAACTTTTCTTTAAAAGTGTAAAGATAATTTATTGATAAGGTTTCAGTTGTACACACTGGCGGCCTCTCCCTGACCCTATTGAGCAAATCACCAGCCAGTTGTCTCTTATCCAAAATAGATACAGTTTCTTAAGCATTGTTATTAAATTGTAGTGTTTCTAATAGTATTTATTTTGTGACAGTGGGCCACTAGCTATGTTTTAAGGACATAGGCTATGTATACTTTGCTTTATAAATTCAACATTGGATAGTGCATTCATTCATTGGTGGTGGTTACTTATAACATCCTTAATAGAAATCTTTAATTTCTTATGTTTTTTTGTGAGGCATTTTTAATTTTCTGCTGCTGCACAATTACATTTTCGATGTCTTGTTGCTTCAGGCCAATCTCCAATATATTAAGCTTCGATGTCTTTGCAGTAAATCGTTATTGTGTCGGCTAGTAACTTCACACAATCTAAAGTTTACACTACAAAAAGGGCTTCATTGGTGTAAGGGGGCTGAGTTGCAGGCCTATTTCATACAGCCCTTTAGAGAAGAGGTACGTGAGCATTAGATTGTTAAGGGCTTTGTACTTGAGATTTTCAAGAACACTAATGACTCATATCAGTGTATACCCATTCCCATAACATTCAAGTTTTAATTGCAAGAGAGCAAAACCTTCTAATGGATGCAGAGGAGATTAATTAGGCTTAAGCCTCAACAGTAAAAGGTTTGTTTGTTGCACGCAGGGTCATTAGCTAGCCTCCTTTGGTAATGCCATCACAAATAGGGCTCATTAGCATAGTTCCTAGGAGTCAGTGTGGCAGGAGAAAATCCTTTTGTCTGGGGTAACTGTGTCCTGTTTGGTGATAAAAGCCCCCTCAGGAAATGCTATTTATTGTCAATGTTACACTTTGTTTCCAAGTCAATGCATTCACGCCAAGTTTATACGAAGTGTGACAGTTTTTGTAAAAGAATACTGAATTTGTTTATAGTTTCGCCATTACTAAACACTCAATTTAGTAAGACAGTCGGTCAATTAGTATTGTATTTATCCTCTTCCAAATCAAAGGAAGTTCTACTTTGTAGCCTAACAAACTTAACTTGTTATTTCAGAAAAGGTAGTCTTGGGGAGAAAGCACAGTGCACAGGGGCCAACATGTTCCACCTATTTACCTCCAAGTATGAGACCGCAAGACCTGCTAATAGATGCAGGTGAGAATAATTAGGCAAATGTTTGAACAGTAAACAGTTTTGTTTGTTATCAGAAGGGCCATTAAATTGCTTTCTCCGATGATGAAATCTCAAACTGTGTTCATTAGAAAGACTCTAAGGTGTAATTTGCAACAGAAAGCCCTTTTGTCTGGAGTCATTATGTGCTGTTTGATGATAACAGAGAGGAGGATGCTTTGGACATTGTTTTTCATTCCCTTTAAGTCATAAAGATTTTATTCAGATTCTACCATTTACACCGTGGTCAAGAAGGAAATGTTTTGGGATTAAGTTTAACCAATCACTCAAGAATTGATAAAAAGGCAAAACAAATCCCTCGAAAATGCAACTGTAGTGCATTCAGGACCTCAAGCAACTCAGTAGAAACATTCATGATTTGGTAATAAAAACGTTTGACTTCTGCTAAAATGTATTGTTTTTGTGGTTGGCGAAAACTATTTTGAAAACTGCCACCATATCGTCAATATGAGTAGAAAAGCCAAACATCCTCTGAATGCCCTACAGTAGGTCTCAAGTTTGCTGTTGTAAAGCTTTATGAGGCTGTGATTATCCTAGATACCAGAAAAACTCAAATTTGACAGGGAGGTCAAGATTAAAAAAGATGGTCTCCACACAATGGTGCGGCTTATTTCGGAACACCATCGCACGTGAAAACAATTGAGCTAATCGGATTCACAATTGTCTCAGATTTAGAGAAATCCCCAATTTACGCAATTCTAATACTGAATGTTTTTTCCCTGAACTGGGATAAGCATGTCTATTAAGTGGAGGTACATGTGTACCAATAGATCCCTATGACATTAAGAGATATTGTGATGAAAGGTCAAAGGACTGCTGTGAATATGGTCATGACAGTTTTTCCCCTCGCTAAAATATAGCCATATTTAGACTGCTTACAGAGTTGGTATCACTGGTTTATAAAATTCACAATCACATGAAATCAGATAATCCCAGATCTCCCAAATCTATTGACAGTATCCTAAAAAGATTAGAATCATTAATGTTGTCCGAATAAATAAAGGCTTGTTTGAATAAGTAATATTGTAAAGTGAATCAAAAAGAGTAAATAACACTTCCAAACTTTGCTGTTTGGGTTTCAGTGTTATTCTTAAGTGACATTATTTATAACCTGCATTATTTCCTTCCCTTTAGAAAAAAGATTAATGAGAGCCACAAAACAATAATGAGGTGTTTTTTTTCTCTGCAAGATAAGTTATGAAACAATGCAGTAGTCTTCACGGATTCAACTTTAATTGCAACTAAAGGGTCCTACTAATTATGTTATTGTTTATACATATTGCTTTAATTAGCAGAGTTCATGTCATCACTAGAGATCAATGAAGATGATATAATTTCCACTGTACACAGGTCAGACACGCAGACACATGGAGCCTCATTGTGTATAACGGACATCAACAGAGAAGGTGAGTAAAAAGTGCACTGTGTTGTATTCTGTTGTGTGTTTGTATTCACTTCAAGACTGGTCATGGTGTACATGTGTCCATTTGAAGTATGTGATAGGAAAGCTAAGTAATAAATGTATTTGCTTAATCTTTTTTAGCCCACAGAGCTTTGATATAACGCGGACCAGCAGCAGTCTGTAGCCTGCCGAGTTCAACTATGTCTTCTGTTTTAAACGACTCTCTCATCATTCATCCT
Source organism: Notothenia coriiceps (assembly GCF_000735185.1). Lineage (NCBI taxonomy): Eukaryota > Metazoa > Chordata > Actinopteri > Perciformes > Nototheniidae > Notothenia > Notothenia coriiceps. Next base: position 22,754 of record NW_011369693.1, read on the forward strand.
CCAGGCTTTTATATCATCGCATTTGAGACATTTCCCAACATCAGTGTCTACATTATCTTTCTAGCATTTGTCTATGTGGTTACACTAGTGTTCAATATTTTATTGATCTACATAATTGCCTGTAACCATTGCTTACACACTCCAAAATTCATGGCAGTTGTCAACCTGGCAGTAATTGATATTGTCTTAAACACAAGCACTATTCCAAGCATGATAAAGACATTTCTGTTTAAGGACAACTTTGTTCCATTCAACCTCTGTTTGTTACAAATGTATGTTTATTACGCTTTTATATCTTTGGAGTCGTATTCCCTTGCTATACTTGCCTATGACAGGTTGATTGCAATATGTTCCCTTTGCGTCAGAACGTATTCAACACACTGCCGATCATGTCTTGTCTTATCAGCGTTACTTGGGTTTACAGTCTGGGAAGAGTTGCATACAGCACCTCAATCATGACTCGACTTTCTTTTTGCAATTCTGTCAGAGTGTTTAGCTACTTCTGTGACTATGCACCTGTTTTTAGACTCGCCTGTAATGATTACACACTACAGTGGTCAATCGCTTCAACTCCAAGCATGGTGAATCTGATGGGCCCTTTGACTTTCATCCTCCTGTCTTATTTCATCATTCTGGTCACTGTGTTCAGGATGAAATCAGTAAATACTAGGATGAAAGCTCTCGCTACTTGCATTGAACACCTAGTCCTTGTTGCTGTATTTTTCACTCCTATAATCATAATTTTCTTAATTGGTCTTTATGTGCGATCCATTGACCCGGACCAGCGTGTGTTGAGTCTGTCGCTGGCCTCTTGCATCCCACCCTGCATAAATTCTGTTGTATATTCTTTAAAAACAAAAGAGATCAGAACCAGAGCCCTGGCATTGGTCAAAAGAGTAAAAATAAGCCCTTAACAAATTAATTTTTTTCCAAAAGCTATCATTGGAGAGTTATAATGTTCAACGGTCTCGATTGTGTGCGTATGTGTGTGTGTCTTTGGTGGAACAAAAAGAGGGCTACAGTAAAGGAAATGGGAATGCTTGTGTCTGATTTATAAGCATTTCAAAGCTTAAAGTTTAATATTATGTATCAATCATATTAATCCATAATATGTTTTTCTTTTCTTCTTATATTCAAGAGCATGAAATAATGCCGGAAAACATATTAGTGACTTATTATGACATAAAATATACTTGTTGTAAACTGTACTTGATTGTAATTATTTGCAATGTGTTCATATGACTGCTCTGGTTCTTCTATGTGTCATATGGAATCCTCTTATCTGAAATACTTTGACTTTTTTTTTACTGTATCTCTTTTGTTTATTCCTCATCAATGATTTGGCAAAGCCAAATGTCCCTTTATGTGTGTTGCATGAAATAACATCAGATAAGCATTTTTGACCTAAGTTTGACGATGTTGGCACAGGTTGAATTTTGTTTTCCTTTCCTAAATATGTGATGAAAAGAGTGAAAGGGGGACATAATGTAGAGGCATCTGTATTTGGGCTCTGATAAGTAGGCATGCATTATCATTTTCAAGGATAAATATTTTAAACTTGTGATATTTAAAATTAACTGGAGCGTACTTGGGAGGATGAATAAAATGCACAATTCTTCCTACTGTTGTATGTCTCCTACTATGAACCATGTCGGCAAGTGGTTCAATTGAAAACTCCAACAAAATCAGTAGATATCTGTAAATTATTTTTTAATTATTTATTTGCTGAAATATAAATATATATAATATATATAAACTGGCATTAGATATATAGTTCCAGTTTATATATATTATATATATTTATATTTCAGCAAATAAATAATTAAAAAATAATTTACAGATATCTACTGATTTTGTTNTTTAGGCTCAGCGGAAAGTTGGTTCTTGTACATTCATTTTAGG
>NW_011369694.1:0-1685 GCF_000735185.1 Notothenia coriiceps
TGACTTCAAACAACAACAAACCACAGTGAACAATAGTCAAACGTGAACGAAGAAGCTGATGAGACCGCTTTGGTTGGCCCCGTGGATGGGATATTTTTTTTTTAAAAACGGTCGGATGGAAGCGTCGATAAGAGCACGGTTGTTTGCAAATTATGCAAAAAGGAATTTGCATATCACCGCAGCACATCAAGCCTCAAGTATCACCTCAATGCAAAACATATAGCAGCTAGCGTGGAAGCTAGCGTGGACGTTAGCCCGACTCGGAGTACAAGGACCCACACCCATTTTTAAATCAACTGTTGGTAAATCAACAAAGTCTGTTATGGCCTCTGAAGCAACAGAGAGATGTTTTCTAATAGTCAGGGTTTCCAATGTTCTGAATGTACTTGAAAGTATTGTGTTTTACTTAAAAAACAAAGTGTTATAGTTTACAGAAGGTCTACCTACCTATAGGCTACCTGAATCTCTGAAATGTACTATATTCCTAAATATACTATTGCTACACTTTATGGCAAAAATTGCACTTTTCTGTTGGTCTTGGTTAAGACACCTTGGTTAAAAATAAACAATGTTTTGTTGCTTAAGCTTATGTATTCAGTCATTATTCAATGGTATACTAAAATCCATGTGAAATAAATTGCTTCTCACTGCTCTCAGGTCAAATGTGATTAAAAATGCGATTAATTTCGATTAATTAATTACAAAGCCTCTAATTAATTAGATTAATTTTTTTAATCGAGTCCCGGCCCTAGTTTTAATCATAGGTTAATTTGAAATGGGCGATTGATACACCAAAACTACCGGGTTAGGTTTAGGCACAAGTACTTCCTTAGACAAATATCATGGTTTTGGTAATGACAAACAAATATGTAAACGTTTGACAAAAATATTTCAGGTTACGATAAATAACATTGACTTTGGTTTCACAAAGGGAAAAAAACACCAGTCAGACACATCTTTCTTACCTTCCACCCCCCCAATGCAGAATGTGTCACTCTATTTGACCTCCTTTTAGGGTTTTAAACACTGTCAGCGTGCTAAATGTGACATGAAATCACAAAACAATGTTTGTGTAATAGAAATGGATCGGAGAAAGATGGGAAAAGGCTTCAAAAGGAGGAGACAGCTAAGTCTAGATTGAACAAGTCCTTCAACAACTCCAAGTCCTTTAATTCAAACAACAACAGATGGTGTTTGTTCCGTCTTAAACGAATCACATGAGCGTTTGCTGACGGTTGCTGTTTGAATCATTTGTTTTGAGTGGTTCTCTCTTGACACAACAAGACTACTCTGTGAGGTTTAGGCAACACAAGTACTTAGGAAGATATCCTTTGGGTTGTAACAAGTAGACTTTGTGGATCTTTATCTTACCTCGCTTGACTCTTTTAAGGGTTTGACACACTGGGAGCGTGATGAAAGAAACACACAAATGTTAAATACTCGCCTGAGAATCTTTTATGTCGTGGGCTTTTATTGTTCTTGATAAAACGGAGAGGGAGTGGATCTAGTTTTCAACGCCTTTGTCGAGGTTGAAAGGTGTCATAAATAAAGTTTGCTGTCCATGGGGACTCAGTGTTGTTGTTATATAATCCTCCCAGCCATAAGTGCAATGTAACAAACTTCACACAACGTGATTGGCTGATGCATTTTTTTCAATGTGCAAAAGCTATGAAAAATCTGTTCTC
>NW_011369695.1:0-2991 GCF_000735185.1 Notothenia coriiceps
TCACTACAGTGGACATACTGTAACATTTAAAAATCTAATTAAATTAAAAAGTCTAAATAGCAAGATGTTTTTTTAACCCTAGGTAGGAGATCACAAAAAAAAGAAGATTGGAAAATGTTTTTTTTCCTCCACTGCAATTTTCTTTATATTTTTTTATGTTATTATAGTTTTCCTCAAATCACTTTGTTTAATCTTTGTTTTATTTGTATGTATGTTTATGTATGCGCCACAACACCAGGTAAAAGTCCTCGTATGTGTGAACCCACCTGGTGATAAACCTGTTTCTGATTCTGATTCTGAACGAATTCACTCAAGTCCAAAACTGTTAATCACTTTTTTTGCTGAAAAAAAATATTATTTATACTATTTTAGATTCTTTTAAAACATAGACAATAACAAAAATGTAATAATAACAATCCCCAAAATCAATGTCAAAGTATTCCCTCGTATTGTCCTCTTCTCCCGTCAATTCCCCTTTCCACTGACCCCCGTTTCACTTTTAAACCTCATGAAAACTCTCGTGACCTTTCCTCCTTTTAGCATTTTTTTTTTTATTTCCATCAAATTCAGTCTCACACTGATACAGTTTCCCCTGTGTGTTTGAAACCGGCTGCCTGTGTGTGTGTGTGTGTGTGTGTGTGTGTGCGTGTGTGTGTGTGTGTGTGTGTGTGTGTGTGTGTGTGTGTGTGTGTGTGTGTGTGTGTGTGTGTGTGTGGATTCCTGCGGGCTGCAGAGCTTAGCGGTGTGATATTGGAGGTGCCAGCATAAACACAGACCCGAAAACAGCCCTGTCCTGTTGGATTACGGCACAAAGGACCACTGTGGACCCAACAAGCCCCCCATCTGCAATCGATTACATCGCCAAACACCATTCGGGCCATATCTCTCGCTCCCCTTTCCATTGGCCTGAAGGCAGCAGCACATCAGGGCTAATAATACACTCCTGCTGTTGTGCAGCACTTACTTTGTTAGATAAACAAACTAACATGTGTGAGATGACTTAGTCTATTCGGAGAAGACATAAAGGATTTATTGTCAAATGCACAATAGATACAGCTTAGAAAAGTCTCCTCCAACAATGAAACAAGTGCAAGTAAAATGCAGGAATACGTAAACTACGTGTGGAATAGAATAAGAAAGAGCAACATTAAATAATTGATTAAGTAACTGTGTGACATGGGTATAAAAGCAGTGTAATAATGTGTCATATGGGCGTAATCGGGTGAAATTACGGGTGTAATATTGCTGTTACATTGGTTTAACACCAGAGGAACACAGCTGTAACATGGGTGTGATTAGGGTGAAATACGGGTGTATTAATTGTGGTGTGATATGGGTCTTACGTCAGTGTGATATGGCTGTCACAATGATATAATTAGGGTGTAATTGCTGAGTTATAGGGGTATAATGTAGAAAAAAGCAATTATACATTTTCCGAAATATTGAATGCCCATTTACAAACGATAAGGCAGATCGTTGGGGCCGTAGTTTAAACCATATTCCCAGTGGAAACAAGAAAAACTGGTTTGAACGCCTCGATGGAAACATGTATCGCTCTCGTCTTCATCGACTGCCAGCACTAAAGCTACATATAGTTCCACTTTACAAACTGCATTAAAGCGTCTCCCTCCCTCACCAGATGGTAACGTCCCGCTCACTGAAGTTAGAAGTTGATCCGTGGGTTTCCATCCCACCGTCAACAGCTCACTCGGCTCTGCTGCCATAAAGCTGGCTCGTGTCTGCAGGGCAGCGCACGGCTAATGCAGGGGAAATAGACATTTCAAAAGACTCTTGTAATTATCCCAAGAATGTTTACCACAAGCAGCAGAAACACGTGGGACCTCTCACACTTCCTCTCTATCGCTTCATCTTCGCTGTTTCTCTTTCCTAGACTTTTCTCATTTCGCCCCTCCGTCAGAAGCATTTGAAATATGTGCTTTGTGGGCAAATCTCCAGAAGCCTGCTCTCAGTAGAGTTCAGCTCAGACAGAACAACACAAATCCACAAGCTGTGTTCAACACGCAACGGACTCTGACCTCCGTGTACTGTTCATAAATATTCAGATTAAACCGTTAAATTCCATTCATCTCAACAAAGCCGGCCTCAGTCCTCTTGCCATGAAAGCATTGAATACTCCAGGATGCAGAGGAAGTCATGTGTCGCATATTTCACCTCATAGCTTGTGAACATATTTCTATGTCTCAAAAGAACGTAAAACAACTGCAATTTGTTTTATTCCACCAGTATAGAAAGAAAGGCAGAACTAAGTACACTTGCAAGTAGTATATGTATATTCTGGAAGTAATACGGTTGTCATCAGAGGTGGGGGAAGTACTCAGATATTGCAGTTGAGTAAAAGTAGAAGTACTCAGGTCTTGTTCTTGAGTAAAAGTAGAAGTACTCAGATCTTGTACTTGAGTAAAAGTAGAAGTACTCAGATCTTGTGCTTGAGTAAAAGTAGAAGTACTCAGATCTTGTACTTGAGTAAAAGTAGAAGTACTCAGATCTTGAGTGAAAGTAGAAGTACTCAGATCTTGTACTTGAGTAAAAGTAGAAGTACTCAGATCTTCTTGAGTAAAAGTAGAAGTACTCAGATCTTGAGTAAAAGTAGAAGTACTCAGATCTTGTTCTTGAGTAAAAGTAGAAGTACTCAGATCTTGTTCTTGAGTAAAAGTAGAAGTACTCAGATCTTGTACTTGAGTAAAAGTAGAAGTACTCAGATCTTGTTCTTGAGTAAAAGTAGAAGAACTCAGGTCTTGTTCTTGAGTAATACTCAGATCTTGTGCTTGAGTAAAAGTAGAAGTACTCAGATCTTGTACTTGAGTAAAAGTAGAAGTACTCAGATCTTGAGTAAAAGTAGAAGTACTCAGATCTTGTTCTTGAGTAAAAGTAGAAGTACTCAGATCTTGTTCTTGAGTAAAAGTAGAAGAACTCAGGTCTTGTTCTTGAGTAAACAGATCTTGGAGTGAAAGTAGAAGTACTCAGATCTTG
>NW_011369696.1:0-2139 GCF_000735185.1 Notothenia coriiceps
CTTCGAGCGATTGAATTACTAACAAAGCACTTATATACTAATAAAGGGCTGGCTTATCTAAAGCCAGTTGAGTAGCACTTGAAATGTTTGGCTCTATGAAACCTGATGTACTTATATGATTCTGTTTTCTTCAAGTTTGTATCTTCCTGGTCGAATGTACTTATTGTAACTCGCTTTGGATAAAAGCCTCAGCTAAATGCAATGTAATGTAATGATACTGCAAGGAGACATATTGTGTGAAAAGAAATGTAAGATGTTGTTTAATTGCTTATATATTTATGATCCACGTCACGTTTTCAGTTTTGGCGGCAGTTCTCCTGTTTGTCTAGAAGTCTTCTCAGCAGGGCTCTATAAATAGAGAACTACGGCAGATATGTAATATTTAATGCATCCGAACCGTGTATTACAATGCCGTTATATGATGACTTTCAAAGAGAAAAGCAAGCACACTCGGAATAAAGTATTATTTTATTTTTAAAAATCGTTTTCAGATTTCACATCACATAAACACCAAATCCCAGCATGCATTGCGGCTAAACCATCCAATCGTCGAGCTGAGGACCTTGCCTACGTCAGTTTCCGGTTTCGTTTATCACCGATTTATTTTGTTATACACAAATTCCTTCACATTTACATTTTAATTTGCATTAAAGTATTTCGTGAGGCCTTCTAACATGTTTTTAAATATAACTAGGTTGTAGTTGAAGAGTTTGTAAATTAACATGAACCGAAGCTTTTGCCTGGCAACTCAATCGCACAACGTCACGTCCGTTAATTCCACATCCACACCTATGATCCACACGAATGGATTAACATCGATTTAATACATTAATGCAGCCTTTGTTTCTGCTAAAAGAGGTGTCGACCAGCTGGGGAAACAAAAAAATTGGCGTAATCGAGTGTGACTATTAAAAAATAAATCATTATGTCGGGGTAGCATTTGCTTGGCATTTCCGGTTATTTCTCCACTGGTTAACATGGGTTAACAATACCGTGTAACTGTCACGTTTGAAGGGACGAAATCGTGACAACTTCACGTCTCCCAGCATGGTAAATCGTCACATGTTCACGTTTTGCCGTGATATCGGGTTGGACCTATCACAGGACAATGTGGATAGCGGACAGCACCCAATAGGGGAGAGTAGGGTACGATGAGCCAGTGAGTAAGTCGACCCACCTTATCTACGGAATTGTGCACATTTGTTGTCATGTGACAATACATTCAGGAAGCACCCATCATTTGTATCTGGCTGTGATGGAGAGAAGCACATGATAAAGTGGTAAATGTGTTTTTCTCACAATAAACAATGTTTTGCTTGTCAAAGTATTTCCAGCATGTCAGGTATATAATTAGTCAGTATTTTGACAAAAAGTGGCTGTGGGATAAAATGAGCCAGTGGTTCAACGTAACCCCGCATGAGGCACTGGAGCTATGTTCCTGTAGTCCATAGTTCAGTAACAGGCGGACCACGGTCCGGATCCGGACCCAGACGCCGACCTATACGGACCCGGACCTATAATCAATACATTAATAGGGGATTTCAATTTTGACCGGGTGATTCTATTTTAACCGCCACCGACAGGGGGCGAAAGAGACGAGTGAGCAATACAGGGAGAGAAACACAGAAGAAGAGACGAGAGAGCGGCAGAGAGAAGCGGAGAAGAAAGTGAGTGAAGAGAATAATTAGCGATACAGGGAGAGGAGAGGAGAGTGAACAGGCGTGTTAGCGGCAGACAGGGAGAGACAAATAATTACACATGGCGCTCTCCAAGAAGAGGAAAGTGGACAGTGAGAACTTCCAACCCTGAGTGGACGGACTCATTCATGTTCAAGAATGAACATTTCGTTGTACCTGTACAATGACAATATTAAAGATCTATCTATCTATCTATCTATCTATCTATCTACCTACCCTGCCCACTGGGAGCACAGAGCCAGTGTGTCTCATTTGTTCAGAGACCGTGGCGCTCATTAAAAGTGCCAAAACGCCACTATGAGACAAAACACAAAGTGTTTGACCAAACATTCCCTCTCAAGTCAGAACTGAGGTCACAAAAAATAAGCAGTCTCAGAGCCCAATATGATCAGTCCACCAGGATCAAAATAAAACTAAATATCGTTCCAGGGCAGGCTAACCG
>NW_011369697.1:0-5888 GCF_000735185.1 Notothenia coriiceps
ATCCTCTTCTGGATCATCTAATGCTCTCTAGCAAACATCGGGCAGTCCTTAATGTCCAGCCCTGAGCAGGGGGACACGTCTGACACTGCAGGATTTGAGTCCCTGGCGGCGTAGTGTTTACTGATCATAGCCTTTGTTACTTTGGTCCCAGCTCTCTGCAGGTCATTGACTAGGTCCCCCCGTGTGGTTCTGGGATTTTTGCTCACCGTTCTTGTGATCATTTTGACCCCACGGGGTGAGATCTTGCGTGGAGCCCCATCAGTGGTCTTGTATGTCTTCCATTTTCTAATAATTGCTCCCACAGTTGATTTCTTCACACCAAGCTGCTTACCTATTGCAGATTCAGTCTTCCCAGCCTGGTGCAGGTCTACCATTTTGTTTCTGGTGTCCTTTGACAGCTCTTTGGTCTTGGCCATAGTGGAGTTTGGAGTGTGACTGTTTGAGGTTGTGGACAGGTGTCTTTTATACTGATAACGAGTTCAAACAGGTTCCATTAATACAGTTAACAAGTGGAGGACAGAGGAGGCCTCTTAAAGAAGAAGTTACAGGTCTGTGTGAGCCAGAAATCTTGTTTGTTTGTAGGTGACCAAATACTTATTTTCCACCATAATTTGCAAATAAATAATTAAAAAATCAGACAATGTGATTTTCTGGATTTTTCTCATTTTGTCTCTCATAGTTGAGGTATACCTAGGATGAAAATTACAGGCCTCTCTCATCTTCTTAAGTGGGAGAACTTGCACAATTTGTGGCTGACTAAATACTTTTTTGCCCCACTGTGTATATATATATATTTCTTTAACTTTGACACAAACATCCACAAGGACACAAAAGAGGATTAGGTATAAAAAATATATTTCACATTTAAACACAATGATGATAGGATAAACCTTTTGGTGCTCCGTGACTTTTTTCTACCAACAAAATGTAAACATGTGGGTCACACTTAACCAACGCCATTTTCACATTAGTAGTCCTTCTTCAAACAACAAAGCCTGCGTGTGGCGTTTTACAAGTTCTACAATCTAGTTGTTCTCAGCTGTCACACCTTGATCAAATATATTAATATTAGCAGAGCAAAGAGAGGAAATGGTGTGTGTATACTGTATAGTTACTCAAGGTAGGATGTTGTTTCAGGTGACGTTAATACTACTAATGCGTTAATTGTAATTGCCAGAAATTGACATTTATAACGACACACAAATTCAATATTAATTTAAAAACATGATATTTTACACTTCAGCTGACGGCCAAGTAGCACGTACGAACTGCGCATGCCTGAGTGGCAATAACTCTCAGACAGACTGTGTGATATCCGAGAGAAGAAGAACAGACTGCGTGATATAAAATGTGTCAGCCCGGCTGGAAAGACACGACGGTGCGGGACACACCAATCTGAGTAGGGCGACAGGACGCTCGTCGTCGGCCTGACATCCATCGACGGCCAAAATCGTCTTGGTGTGTCCGGGGCTTAAAAGAGCATTAAGAAACATATTCTAAAATGGCATTTAAAAACACTCATTTAAAAGCAAAGATATAAAATGGCATTTAAAAACACTCAAATGTATGTGATTTATACTTGGAAAAATGAATAAACCAAAACGGATCTTATTTTTCAAAGGGGATTCCCTCTATATCCTTAAGTTGGTGGGTGTTTTATGTATTTTCCACATGTTTTAAACGGGTAATAACAGGTGCATTTGTGCAGAAATCCCTCGGTGTGGTGCAGTTTTAATAATCTTGTTTTTATATCTGTGTTTCCTGCAGCCTCCTCACTCAAACGGACCGCTGGGCTCAGGGCCCGATCCCAACGCTCCGCTCTCGGCTCTGGGGATCCTGGTTGTTTTAGCCGGAGCTGCAGCCCTCTGTGCTTTCATTTACATGCGGCAACAAAGGAGGCCCTTTTAACACAGCCTGTATAATAAATCATTTTTTTTAAAGATGAAAAAAACGTTGCTAGAGGCCAAAGAAAAGAAAGAGGGAACAAACCATAGAAGTTTTTTTTGTTGATTAGCAGCTGTTGGACTTTCTCTATAAAGGGATAGTAGCTTCTTCACACCCTTCCCTATGTAAACGAACGTAACTCTAAATAGTGATTGTAAGGAGCAGAGGAAGGAAAAGCATTCATGCTGCCGGGCTGAGCTCAGAAACACACGGCCGCTGTACACAGAAAAAGTTTATTCAGAAAAATATAAATCCTCAAGCTTTAGGGTCCATTTACAAACTGAAAAACAAATATCTAAGTGGAAAACGCTTTTACTTTCAGTTTGTTTGGGTTAAAATAGGTATGGTTTTCATCTTGCACAGAATCATGGGAGGAGTTAAAAAAAAAAAAAAAAGCCTGCAGCTAATGCGATGAATTGAAATGGACTTCAGTGCTTTCTACCCATTCCAATTATCATGATACAAATGAAAATCAACACCCATAATGGTGCAGGGTTGAGTCCTAAAAAACAGAAAATGCTCTATGGCACAGAGGCATAACATATATCAGGCGTTATTTCTTAGTAATATCACTTTATTCTTGGTATTCAGTGAGAAAAATATAGATTATCACCAGATTTATCCTTTAATAAAGCAACGTATCACCAGGTATTATCACGTTTAGTTCATTATTATACAGTGTCACGTGGTCACTCAGGGTGAACCATAAAATCTTTATATGAGAAACAAATCATTCCTTAAGTATATATTATAAAGCGCTTGTTGTAATGGAGGAACATTCTTGTGAAGGATTGACAGCTTGACACTAAGTGCAGTTTGAGCCAGTTCAATGTAAAGGAGTTTTTTTTTTAAAAGATTAGTTGCTGTCAAAAATGTTAAAAGTTTTTTTGCACTAGCCACAATCATGGAGCTCCTGCAGTAACTTCCATAGAAAAGATGAATGAGTGAATGGTCCACGTTTTGTAGTCTGCAGTGCAAACATCATGTGTTTGTGTCTGACTGTACGTGGCTCCTCTTTGTAAATAGATGTCATGTCGCTCTGCTGAGTGGGGTTGTGAATATGTGCATTATGCCAGAAAAAAAACACAGATCAGAAGCACTAATGAATAAATTATGCAAAATATTGTGATTAACATTTAAGGAACCTTCTGTAATAAAATTCATGTTGAATTCATCTGTTCCAGGCTCATTTGGTGTTTGTTTCAATGAATACACACATAATGTACCAAATAAGTTATGAGATAAGCATGTTTTCTCATAATGTTAATAGTAAGGCAAAATGTTAACCAAATACATGACGAAAATTGGATTTAGAACAATAGTTTTGTTGGACTAATGGTGGATTTGGAGACAGCTAAATGCATAAAGTTAGCTAACGGTAACATAATACCAGATGTTGTCAGTTTACCTCTATGGTTTACCTTCAAAATAAAAGTGGACGTTGTTGCGACAAAAACTCCTTTCAGAGTACAATTATATTTTACCATATTAGTAAAACTGCTTTTATTCGTATAATATATTGGAGGGATAACGTAAATTAATTTTGTAAACCTAAACTGCTTGTATACACGTTATAACGGGCCGCAAACGGTTAGAACAAAGTGATTTTTGAATTCTAACGGTTTTAACGGTCGGTTCTCGTGCCTCAGAACCTATGCTCAGAACACTACTGGGGTTAAATCAGGCATTTTGTGTATGGTTGACAGAAATTGTGTTTAAGTGATAAAATGTGGTCCTGTCCGTCCTGTTCACCCACCAGTAGCATGGATGAGGATGTTGCCTCGGAGGCAGATATGATGTAATCCCCACCAGGAGAGAGGGAGTGGGGGCAGAGCTGGAGAACAGCCGCGCAGCACGGATGGATCTCGGCTTAAACTTCATTGAATAATAACGGCTCTTTAGAATAACGGTTAGTAACGGATCCGTGTTGGAGGAGTCATGCCGAGCAGAGGAGGCTGGATGCGGAACCCTCATCTGCCCGGAATGCTGCTGTAATTAACCCGGTTCTCTCCCACCATCCTCCAGGAGAACATGACCCGCACTCCGCCTCCATCGTCGATATCTCCCCGCCCCAGCTATCGCCTTTTCCCGCCCGGGATGACCGTGATCCCCGCTCCTGTAGGCCCTTATCGCGGATCATTTAATCACCTCTAACGCGTCTTTAATTACATTTTGACCTGCTGTGGTGGCTTTTATTTCGTGAATACACCTTTAACCAGAATTGGATGTAGTTTTGGGGACATTTTCCTTGCTTTATTAGCTTTTTCCAGCCACCCTGCGAGGGAATGATCAGCCTCCATCCCTGGAAGTCCTGACAACCAGAAAACGTGGAGGAGGAGGGGGGGTGGACTCTTCCAGTTCAGGTTTAAACCATGGCCAATGAACCTGTCATCCTCAACGTGTATAATATGGTAAGAAATCACTTTTTTATTCAGTTTTATTTACTGTTTCTGGCTCTTTGTAACCTGACACCAGCAGAGGAAGTGAATGCACCACCAGAAATAGCAGGCACCTGTTTGTTTCATAAGTGCACTTTCATGAGAGACACTGCAGGCAAAAACATGTTAATGCACTGCCACTGCCCAATTCTGAGATTTCTACGCTTCAATATAATGCCTTCATTCAGACTAGTGAAAAGAAAGCATCCAAAGTCCACATTTAGGAGTTTATTTTACAAACGTTGTCTGTTTGTGTCTGCAGATTTGTATCCAAATCCACCAAAAGTTAGCATTAGATAGTGCCTCTTGCATTTCTAAATAAAGCATTTCAGAAAACAAGTAATACAAAAAATAATTATCTTAATGTAAGTTCTAAACTGGGGAAGTTTCATGTTAATACCTGTCCATAAATACTGTCAAAAGACATGCAAAAAATCATGTTTTTAGTAATAAATTGTGTATAAATGAGTGTGTGAATGATGTGTGAGCATCAAACTCTATAAAAAGCTTCAAAATATAGAGAGGAAAGAAACTGGAGAGTTTGGTGTGTGTAAGTGCTATTGAAGTATCTGAAATGTTATGATTAATTGTGCAAATTAGTTATGTAATGCTAACTTTAGGTGAATTGCAGAAACAAACATTCAAAGTTAATAAAACAAATTCCTGAACGTGGATGTTTTCTTTCAACTATATCGCAAGGAGACCCGTGCATTGACAACTGAGTATTCCCTGTAGTATCTCGCCTTAAATTGACTGATTTTTGAATATGAGTTTGGTGAGCACAGCACAGTCTCATCCATCTTCAGTGATTGGATAAAAGCCTGGCTAACTTAATGCCTCTGAAACAAGAGCTTCCCTCTGTCACTGTGCCTACTGCTCTCATGATGCACACACATACAATAACACAAATGTGCACATGAACACACACCACGGACAAAGCTGCTCATTCAGACCTGTGCCCACTGCCTGCTCTCTCTCCCTGAACAGCCTCAGTGTAAATAGATAAGATTATGCAACCTGTGGCTGCAGAAACAGAGTATCTTTACTACAGCTGCCACAATATAAAGCACGTTACCACATGTTTGCAGTGATTTTGTCAGCAGTAAAATGAATCATGCACATTATTGCAGCAGTAATATGAATCCAGAAACATCTCGTAACAAAGACTAAAAACATAAATACTCCTAAGACATAAGTGTAAAGTGTGAAATTGGAAAATTATATAAATACAATTTGATTGATTGATTAAAAACACCGGCAGGGACATTTCTGCATATAAAAGGCTACCTGTCATTTTATGTAAATAAGGTTTTAAAGTGGAGTATTTTCTACAGTACTTTTACTGCAGTAAAGTAACTTCTCCCATCACTGGCCCTGAGTGGCAGCGGCTCTAACATCAGATGTATCTCCGCCGTGTCTCTGTTGAGAGAGGAAGTGATCAGTCAGCCTTAAATACTTCTACCGAGAAATAAACACAGAGAAGCCGTAACATCCGCCGGAGAGTGA
>NW_011369698.1:0-2035 GCF_000735185.1 Notothenia coriiceps
GTGGAAGAGACATGTGTCCCTCCTGTGTAGAGAGAGAGTCTCTGAACGCAGAGGGGACACGTGTTGATGTGGAAGAGACATGTGTCCCTTCTGTGTAGAGAGAGAGTCTCTGAACACAGAGGGGACACGTGTTGATGTGGAAGAGACATGTGTCCCCTCTGTGTAGAGAGAGTCTCTGAACACAGAGGGGACACGTGTTGATGTGGAAGAGACATCTGTCCCCTCAGTGTAAAGAGAGAGACATGTGTCCCCTCAGTGTAAAGAGAGAGACGTGTGTCCCCTCAGTGTAAAGAGAGAGACGTGTGTCCCCTCAGTGTAAAGAGAGAGACATGTGTCCCCTCTGTGTAGAGAGAGAGATATTTGTCCCCTCAGTGTAAAGAGAGAGACATGTGTCCCCTCTGTGTAGAGAGAGAGTCTCTGAACACAGAGGGGACACATGCTGATGTAGAAGAGACATGTGTCCCCTCTGTGTAGAGAGAGAGTCTCAGGGGACACATGTTGATGTAGAAGAGACATGTGTCCCCTCTGTGTAGAGAGAGAGTCTCTTTACACAGAGGGGACACATGCTGATGTAGAAGAGACATGAAGAAGTGGATTTTGCATACAAGGTGACCTTTAAGTTTTTTCTGATGGATACTTGGTGTTTTTTTCAGGTGGAGTCGGCGCTGTCCAATCAGATCCGATCACTTCCTGTTCTGGTGGACGAGTTCAGAGCCGACTTCAGCCCAACACAGCAAACTCTGCAGCTCTACAAAACTGTGAGTGTTCAGCAGCCATCCCATAATACTGTCAGATCAAAGGACGCATCTCAGCAGCTCCATTTACAACATCAGGACAAACACTAAGACACAAGGAGACTGTGGTGGAAACACACTGTATCACCTTGTGCTAAGAAAAGAACACAAGCTTAAACCAAAGTTGTGTTTTAATAAAGAGTTATAGCATTTAACAGAATCTCATTTCCTGCTGATAGGCCAGAGTCCTGCACGAGTAGATAGGACCAGGATCTGACCAAGTTACACAGACTTTGTACAGACGAGCAGGAAACAAGAGGGACAGGCAACATGATCCGTATGATAGGGTGCATGTCTGTGGAGTGCAAGAGAGCAGAAGGTGGCCAGCCTTTTGTATTAAAGGTGTGATAAAGCCTGGGACTGACGGTCGTACTGATACATTTAATCAAGGGTTGTCCAAACTACGGCCCGGGGGCCAAATGCAGCCCTCAGCAAATTAAAAAAGTAGAATGGAATATGGCCAACAAATGAAACGTGTCCTTGTCTTATATTGTACTTCTTAAATGTAAACATATAACACAGTAGTATTCATGTGTTAACACGACCACTTTCAAATCAATTCAGTCAATTCGAGTTGGAAACATGTTCTAACAAATCTTAGTTGATAAGAAGAAATACTTATTTCCCAACCCAGTCTCACGGCATTTCGTGTTAGAGTCACGACATGTAATCTATTGATTCGTGTTCACCAACACCATTTTCCCCTTTTTTTCGTATCACACAGAACGATTTTAAAAGCAATGTACACTGAACAAAAATATAAATGCAACACTTTTGTTTTTGCTCCCATTTTTCATGAGATGAACTCAAAGATCTAAAACATTTTCTACTTACACAAAATAACCATTTCTCTCAAATATTGTTCACAAATCTGAAGAGATCTGTGATAGTGAGCACTTCTCCTTTGCCGAGATAATCCATCCCACCTCACAGGTGTGGCATATCAAGATGCTGATTAGACAGCATGATTATTGCACAGGTGTGCCTTAGGCTGGCCACAATAAAAGGCCACTCTGAAACGTGCAGTTTTGCTTTATTGGGGGGGTCTGGGGGGGTCCGAAAACCAGTCAGTATCTGGTGTGAGGGTTAGGGTTAGGTGAAGAAATAGAGGTCACCTGTCACCATCTAGTCCTGACAGGGGAGAGCACGGGCACATGTTTCACATTGAATTTGTTAAAAGATAAAACCACTGTTGCTATTTAGTTTAAAAGAATAATTTAAACACACAAAGAGAGCTGATT
>NW_011369699.1:0-9013 GCF_000735185.1 Notothenia coriiceps
TTTACTTTGAAAACAGTTTGTGGGCTTGGCTTTGCCAGTTGCCACACTCGAACCCAACCCCCTTTAAAGGTCCCATGACATGGCCATTTCTACTGATCATAATTCCATTGTTGAGGTCTACTAGAATAGATTTATATTGTGCAATGTTCCAAACTCACATTGGTTTCTCATACAGCATCTCTGTAGCACCTCCCTTTGAGCCCAGTGTGCTCTGATTGGTCAACTCGCCCACTCTGTTCTGATGAGTCCACCACCGTTACAGCGGAACATCAGTGATTATGTGTTACAATGTAGTGATGGGAATTATGGCTCTTTGAAGGGAGCCGGATCTTATGTCTCCGTTCCTTTCAAAGAGCCGTTTTTTAAAAAGGGGGTGGGGTTACTAGGTTTATCTGCAAAATAATCACCGGGATAATGATTGACTGTATTGCCAGACCTAATGTCAATTATCTGTATTGTAAACATGACACAATGTGGCGCCATATCCATGTCCTTCATGTCAGTAATACTTGGTGTGAAAGTGGCTATTAATGTACTACTTTGAATTTACCCTCTGTATGTGTAAAGTCAATAAAGTTGCCTTGCCTTGAATGAAATTCATGCAACTCTTAATATTAGATACTGTGTTTTTAAGTGGCGATGGAGATTATTTGTTGAGCCTGCTTTAAAGGATATTTTGCCTTTACAAATGGTGCGCTTTATCACTGCCTGGGTTTTGGTTGATGTGCATCCAAATTCTGCTGCGTTTTCTCGTTCGGCTCATTTTCCATCCGAAAAACACGTCGTCTACCTGTCCTGTACCACTTGTTATGACTTCTCCCTCTCTCGTATTCCGTTAAGACCCACCCCATCTCACTCCTCGTGCTGAAACCATGGAAGAAAACTATGGCTGAAACCTACCGGAGTAGGGGCGGGTCTTCACAGCATACGTTTGGGGAACAAACTGGTGCTGAGGGGGCTGCAGCGCCCCCATCTGCGAGACTCCACTAGAACGAATGTCAACGCAGATTCAAACTGATAAAAAGCCACAAAACCAAATTCTGCTGTTCTACAACAATAATTACACAGAGGCAAGGAAACACATACCAACAAGTTTTGCATTATTTGTATTTATAACACTGTAATTTATGTCACTTTCACACAAAGTATCAGCAGTAAATGCAGGTTTGACAGCAGCGTACACCCCCTGTTGGTAAAAAACACATCAACTACTGAAGCAGAGAGGAAATAAATCCAACAGTTCCAGTTTTTTAAAAATGCAGACTAACGTAAAAAGAAAGAAAGAAAAAGCTACGGAAAAATGAAATTAGTTCTCCACTAAAGGAGGGGGGGGGGTTTCTTCGACAGAGACTGGAGACTACCAGGATGTCTTCCTCTATGGCTGCATGCAGAGTCCAAGTTGTTGAAGGTCAGGACAATCGAGAATTTGGTATCTTAATGTTGCAGTACACTCGAAACATCTCAGAGACATAAATAACTAAACTTCAAATGTGTTCATTACACGGCTTTATTGAATACTTGATAACAAAAGCAATCAATATTTTTGTTGTGTCAAATGATCTGTTTCACGGCAAGCGGGTCATTATGCGAAAAAAACATTTGTTGCTCTCGCTGTAAATTATCCCTTAGGTGTAAACTTTATGCAGCATGGATTTGTGTTTATTTAGCCACAGGCTGTTGAACATTTTAAATACAGACAGAAAAAAAAGTTGTGACTATATGGTAACCCTAAATTCAAAAATAATATGAATACTCAATATTCTTAGGTAAAGCACACAACATTTAAGAATAGAAATGTCCAATCTTTATGTAATATCAGTGGTTTTATATTAAAGATGCCTTGCTGTTGGCAATTTGATGACATTTATGAAACCTTTTTGTCCTGTTGTAGTATATAGACTGGTGCAGTGATGACATATTTTTGTAGGCAGACCCGGAAGTTAGCATTGCAAAGGGGTCCTTCGACAAAAAGCAATGGGATTTGCCCATTGATATTTGGTATATTGCAAAAGAAAACAGGAAACCGGAAGTGGTAAAAGTGGCTTAGTTATTTCCGGGTTTTAATTGTATCCAAGCGCTGTGCTCGAAGTTCAAATTATTTCAACTTTGACCTTGTTTACTGCTGAACTTTCGACGCACAACCAATCAGATGACAGCTGTATGTAGCAGTGCAAGCTAACAGGGGACATAACCATAACAACAAAACTAGCTTACTGTTCTCACCGCAAGGATCTGTTCCCAAATAGTGGTGAGAAAATCACGCATCATGTGAATACAGATTGAATCACACAGATTTTGTGTTGACACACTTGTATGAAAAACACAAGACAAGATCATACATGACACAAAAACAAACTCACATTTTCTGTGTCTACCAGAATAAACAGAGCTCCAAAGCTCTTTTTTAGCAGCTTGCTTTTATCTTACATTTTTCTTTTATATTACAGTGTTAGTTGGCTAAATACGATTTTTTTTTAATTCCATATCATCTTAGGATAAATGAATCTACAGCTTCTGGAGTCGGGCTGTTTTCTCTACTGGTGTGAACCAAACAGTCATCTACTCTACTATCATTAAGAAATACCAAAATGTGCGATCAATCTTTTCTTACAGTAAATACTCATGTTGGTGGAAAAAGCAGGCCTACATCACAGCATCTATCTACAGTAGGATGTGTTTAACAGGGAATACATATCTTCAAGAATCACAGCCATAGGATCTTTGAATGCTTCAGAAAAGCCCTTAAAATTGTGATTTGAATTCACACAGTAAAACACTCACATACTGATAGAATGACGAGCTGCTTTCTGTTGACTGAGAAATAACTAAAAACAGACAAAAAACACAACGCGGTGCTGAGAAATCTACAGTGAAGATCAACATGGGTCAGTCTGAAGCTCCATGTTATGTCAACAATATCTTAGCTTTTATTTTAAACCAATTCTAATTAAATTCAAAGTTTTTTCATTTTGTTGTTTAGAATATTGGTATAAGAAAATCCTGACTTTCTTGTTTTGCTAAATAGCTGAATTTGAGTTAGATTAGCCAGATTTCATTCTTTTAAAAATGTATTTATTATTAATTTGACCTGAAGAATGTTGAAACTCAAACATATTTTGGAATGTTCTTTTTCAACTAACCAACATGCAAATTTGATCTGATAAAAAAATCTCATTCATGATATTTTAGATTATAATCCTGAATTTAAACATTTCAATTGATATTGGAGAAGATTTTTGATGTTACAATTTAATAAAAAAATATATTATTACAAGTTACGATTTAAATAAATAAATAATTAATTATTATTATTTATATCCTTTTTTTTTACTCTATACCATAAATCAGCCTCAGGGAAATTGAAGGACAACGTATTGAAAGTTGTGATGGCTGGCTATATTCATAGCATTGATTTTAAGCACAGGTGTTTTCATTTTGCTGATTAAACCTCACTCTTTGAGAAGATGTAATCAGACAGAATTTGTGAAAACACCTTTGCTTCAGCCTGAAGAGATAATAAACTATAAAAAAAAGTATACAAAGACACTTTTTGGACCTTTGGATGTGTTAGGTGAAGTCCTCTGGAAAATAAATAAAGGTGAAATGTAAAACTGTACAGTCATTGCTACACAAGCATTTTGTGTGTGGCATTATCCATTAGTATATATTTCCATTGCATAAATGAATCACAGTCAAGTGGTAATAAGGTACACACACTTTATGTTCATTACTACAGCTGAAACTGGTGTGTTTTGGATCACACTGTGCACAAATAATGGCTTTCTATAAACTGGGGGAGAAACAATAAACACTGACTGTTAGTGAAGTCAGTAACAGATTTGATTTGTAAGTTAAAAATGTTTCTAAAACACCTCTAAATGAGAAATGTCTATCTTTTTCTTTAAACAAATCCCATAAAAAGACCAAAACAAACAATGTCTATCCCTCAATAATTATTTACTTCATGTCTGTGGCTCTCAGCCCCATGTCCATTTTGTCCTAATAAAAACATACATCTTTTAAAACATTCTTATACAGATTGTCACTTTGTTACTCTTTTCAGTGCTGATTAGTAATCCGTATGTGGCTCTTTAGTTACTAGTTGTGGCAACATGATGGTGATTATAGGATTGAGTCAAAATAAAGTAAAATGTGTGTTCATGGTAGTAAAATAATATGTGATGTACAACATTGTGGCTCACTATCTTTAAAGGATACTTGTTATAGGTACATTCACAGTTGTTTTTGGTCTCCACACTGGATTGGTTGACAATAACACCAGAGTTCAGCCTTTGAAAGAAACCTTGTTAGCTTGAACAAACTGTTAGCTGGCAAGCTAACTGTCCATTAGTTTCCTTGGAGAAAGGTCAAATGGACATTGTTAGAGATTTGACCTCCATGTCTTCCTCTGTGTGGTGCATTCAAATAAACAAAGCCTGTGTTGAATGAACCGACAAATTGGAAATTGTCTTTTTTATACACAAACATTGGTTAGCCACCTAACTAGCTATTTAGCAAACAAGCTAATTTTCAAAACACAAAATAAGCCATACTCACAAAGAATCAAAGGTGAAATGTGTAATACTTGGTCACCTGCTTCAAACTAAGAGGGGGGCACCTCTACTAATGGGTCCATACAATCTACATTTTCTGTCATCAGCCACGAAAGAAGTGGAAAGCAGCCTTATAACTAGCAGCAGGGAAATCATAGTCAAAACTCAACCAAGCTGCTGAAACTGAGAGCTGGTCTAAATTGATAAAGCTAACGCATGTGTAGTATTAGCTTATAGTTTCCAATAGTTCAGTTGTGTTTACCCCTAAACATGTTTTTATTTGATTAAATCCAAGATAGCAGAAACATGAACGGCACCTTTGTCTTGTCGTCCCAGCCGCCAGGAAATGTCTTAGCTTGGAGGAGAGCGTGCCGCAGCTCACAGAGGTGGACCTTAAATTAGCGGTTGTAGCATCATGAATTGATCAACATGTGATTGACAAGCCCTTAGGCAGCATTACTTCTCTGTCCTCTCGTGTTGGACTGCTGGCAGACGTTTCTGGAGGTACAAGTGATATTATACAGGATGGGCAGGGGCTTGTCAGTTAGCCTATTTGAGTGAAGATTTCTGCAACTCAATAGATGTGTCTGACATATAATGAACAAATTAATCTCTTCACATTCCATAGATAATATAAGTTAAAACTAAATTCCAGGCCATATCTTACAGATTGCACCTTCAAGTCAAAACTGACTGAATGTTTTCAGCTGTACGCATTTGTTCCAGAGCTGCACAACTCAATTTTGGCTGCCAGGAAAGGTGTGAAATTGCCCAAAAGCCCTCAGTGTTGTTGTACGTCATCACAACACCCACATCACAACACTTATATGACATGTTAATTTAGTGTGTTTGCACACAGCACCGGGTCAATGCACCTTTTCACCAGGCCAGAAGGATGTTACTGCTTCCATCCTGCCTGCTCCTAGACATCAGTGCTAATGCTTTGGGTGACCACCTCCTTCATGGTGACCGAGCGAATAAGGTTCTGGTAGAACCTGGCCAAGTCTATGGGCAGTTCAAGGTCCTGCTGCTGCACAGTCCTGTAGCTGATCCTGCGACCGCCGTTGCACAGCCTCTCCGGGTGCTGCAGGTAGAAGGGCAGGGTGCAGCGGGTGCAGGTCGGGCAGAAGGCATGTGAGCGATGGCACCTGTGCGGTGGCTGTGTGGGGGAGTAGCTGGCAGGACCATTGGCCTCAGTAAGGAAGGTAGGGGGGTAGTTTTCCGGTACGTCGCTAAAGTGTTCCGGCGTCGGAGGCGTAGGGGGAGCGGACAGAGCCAGGGGCGGACAAGGAGACATAGAGGCGAGCTCTGGTTCTTCCTCTTCCCCCTTCTCAGACTCCTCCCTCTTACAACAGTAGTACTGGAATGGTTACAAACAGGGAATGGATACAAGTCAGAGTCAGTGTAATTAAATGTTTAATGTTAATCATGCAGAGGCTAACAATAAGAAGTCATGCTACTAAACAAAACAACACTAGAGCTGAATTCATCGATCCACCCTCTAGGCTGAGTTATTATGTCAGAATGTATTGGATAGATTGTTCATGTTCATGTTTGTACATACTTTTTATTAAAACAATCCCCTCAGGATGAACGCTACTGATTTTGGTGATCCCATAAATGTTATACAAAACGTCAACGTTGTCACTATAATGCCCCTAGCGATTTGTGGACTTTGTTTTATTTGGCAAATACAAACACGTTGTGAAAAGGATTGAGTTCTAAAATGAAGACCATACACCACTCAGACTTGATAACACTGCGGTAGTGAACTGTCAATTGCAAGGTATGGCCTAAAGCTTACCCTGCTTACTGGTGTAGGACCTTGATTACAAAGTAAACATTATGTGGCATATAAGAAGACTTGAAACCAGCAATTGGGACCATAAACTTATCAGGAAAATGTTAATTAGTAATAAGGTACTAAATAAGTAAGTAAGTAATACATCAAGTAATAAGTAGGGTAATTTTTTCATAGACTGGCCCCGCTTCCCATTAGATGAATGCATGTTTAAGCATTGTTGCTTTGGTAATCCTTATAGTGCCATCATGAGCGTAGCATTTGTCATTTTGATTGAAGCACTATTATATGGAGCAACACAACATTTGTGTCAATGTTTGTCTCAGTAAACTGTAAAACTAGGATCCTGACTTTTTAGCTAGAGCAATCAACAGGCCATCATTTAATTTGTCCAATTCTTGGGCTCATGATCAAATAATCAACCTCAGCTGTCAGTTATTCTTCAAATGTTAACATGTAAAAATAATCTGGTAAAGATTTTATTTGCTGAACATTAGCATGATAACATTAGGCTCAAAGCATTGCTGTGGTAACTAAACATTACTGTAGACTCATCTTATTAGAGTTTTGGTTAAATGCTTTGAATCTTGATGAACTTGGATTATTTTTAAAAAGACTCTGCATTTGCAAATTAGTTCTGGTTCTTTTTCCTATTCAACATTAGTGGGTAGTAAAACAGTCATACCTGTAACCTACATAAACACAGTACAGCAACGATGGTCAGTAAGATCACTGTAGCCAGAATTCCTCCTGCGATGACCACTGTCCCGGCTGACATTCGAAATCTTCTCCATCAACAGCCTGCAGGGAGGAAGAGGAGGACAGAGGTGGGACGATGGAAGGAAGATCAGAAGGAAACAATGGAGAAAGTAAACGAGAGGGTAGCACAAGAGAGGAGAAGAGTGAAGAGGAGGACGATAAGGAATTCAGAATTAACTGGCATTAGTTGAGAACGTTTCAATGGTAAGGAACAATACGTCAATGCTAACTTAAGTTTCAAACAGGACACAAACAGAAATCCCCTGGGTGAAAGTCCTTTTTGACAGTTTCTCTGAAAGTCCTTTAACAATGTGGAACGGCTTACGTTGGAGTTTTTAGAAAGCCCAGTTTCTCTCATAGAGATGTTAAAAAGTGCCTTGCTACATCAAAATCAGTCACCCTACTTCCTGAATACCGGCTATACATCCACCCAGCCAGGGAACGTTCTCACAACTTTGGCTAACGTTACCTACAGGTTCTAATAATGTTTTAAAGAAAACGTTTTAAGAATAGTAGGGAATAATGTTCTAACAATGTTATCAAAAACAGTTAAAAAAGGTTATTACCAAGCATTTTAAGAATGTTTTTAGAGAAAATTATCCTACCTTTCAGAAGAACATTCTGGGAACAACAAAAACACTTGCCGCTGAAAACGTTTTAAGAATAGTAGGGCATAATGTTCTAACAATGTTATCAAAAACATTTTAAGAATGTTTTTGAGAACGTTATCCTACCTTTCAGAAGAACATTCTGGGATCCAAAATAAAACTTCCAGCTGAAAACGTTTTAAGAGGGCAACCACTAGAGGGGCTTGTCAGGTAAACAACAAACCAAATTGTAATAGACTACAATTTCACTTTGAGGTGAAACTTCAAATCAGCCTTAAAGTAAGATCTACCCAAGATGTTAACAAATCCCTGCATGTGTTCAAGCATCAAAGGTGCGAAACAAATGAAAATACTTTGTATGTATGTTGTAGAGTAGTGGTTCTCAACCTTTTTCCACCAAGTACCACCTGAGAAAATAGTTGGCTCTCCAAGTACCACCATATGACCAATGTTAAAATACAGTCTATGCACAGTTCATGTAGGACCTCGGAGGCAAATGTATTCATAATACCATTATTTATTGTGTGCTCTCTCTCTCTCTGTCTCTCTCTCTCTCTCTCTCTCTCTCTCTCTCTCTCTCTCTCTCTCTCACACACACCACAAGTGAGAATATAAAGAACAAAATAATAACTTATTCTCACACAACAAATGTCATTTCCTGGACCTATACCAAAGTGTGAATGTAGGCTTCCTGCAACAACCCACATCGAAACAGAAAATGTCCTATTGGGAATTCAGTTCCAATAATAATGAAGCCTCCAGGAGCAGATGAGCCTAAGGGCTAATAGCTCATCTTCAGTCTGCTGATGTTTGCTATTGCCATTTCTGTGGTGGCAAAGTAAAAAAGAAAAGAAAAAACATAAGAAAAAAGATAACAATTAAGGACAAGTGTGTGCTTTTTCAGCTTTTGACCTCTCTCCATCCTTTGAGCAAATGCCTTCTTCCTGAGTCACTTCTCTCCTCCATCACAGCGGCTGTGCATATCACTTTTGTGTTGCTGGCGGAGCCTACGCTTGTACTCGGCTGATGACTGTCCTCCTCCTCATTCACTTGTTCACTTTCGCTGGTAATATTCTCCTCTGTACCTCTCTTCCGAATACCTCCCGTTTTGAACCACGTTTTTAACATCATTCAGCTTTCTTCTTTCTTTAGCTTGCTTGCAACGTTCGCTAATCGTTCACGGGTAGTATGGTCGTCATTAGCAACGCCAGAAATAAAAAAAAAAACGTTTTCGTTTCTAAATCTAAAAATAACAATAGCCTATTAGAACTAATTTAAACCACAGTTTCAAT
>NW_011369700.1:0-4991 GCF_000735185.1 Notothenia coriiceps
AGAGATTCATGTTACATTACCTAGTTGAACCTAGTGATTATATGGAGAATCCTAGTAGAGCCTAGGAGTCATTATTGATAGCTCTGGTTTTCTTAACAATAAAGAAGATTACCAAGCAACGGAATTGAGCATCTGAGTTCTTACGAGGCCATCGTATAATTTTACATCAAAAGGTTAAGCCTTCTCCTCCTTCTAAATTTGTTAATTATTTGGTGCAGGCACGAAACAGACTACCAATAGAAATACATTGCTTTTTGTTCTGTGTGACACGAAAAAAAGGGGGAAATCGTGTTGGTGAACACGAATCAATAGATTACATTTGGTGACTAACACGAAATGCAGTGAGACTGGGTTGCACAGACAAATCATGCACCTTGGTGACCGGACATCTCCTTCATAAAACGAGTAATAGGGGGAGTAATCGGGCAGTTCAATGCGTGTAGAGGTGTGTGTGTGTGTGTGTGTGTGTGTGTGTGTGTGTGTGTGTGTGTGTGTGTGTGTGTGTGTGTGTGTGTGTGTGTGTGTGTGTGTGTGTGTGTGTGTCAAGTCACATTTATTTATAAAGCATTTTTTCTGCTTAGTAAACCATTTCCTGACAAGCCTGCTATACAGAGAAGGCATAAATACAGTTAACACAACACAGTATGAGATAATTGTGTGTGTGTGTGTGTGTGTGTGTGTGTGTGTGTGTGTGTGTGTGTGTGTGTGTGTGTGTGTGTGTGTGTGTGTGTGTGTGTGTGTGTGTGTGTGTGTGTAAAGGAGTGTGTGGTTAAAACGTAGCAGCCTGCGGTCACTCTTTAGATGTTCCAATGGAGGTAAACACAGTGAAGGTGGTGCATGAAAGGCACTGCGCGCTGGTGCTGCTCTTCTCAGAGGCTGTTCTTCTCCTGTTTTGCCGATCCGGTACTAAGTCTGAGTTCGAAATATATCTCAAATAATGTACGCACTGCTATTTCCCCACATAAACATAACAGTTAGTCTGCAATGAAACGGTTGTCTCCTGTGTGCGCCACTTCCTACTTGGCGCAGCGGTAACTTTCTCTTGTGCACGAGATACAGTTCTTTCAAGTCATTTGTCTCAAGTCAAGTCTCAAGTCATGAATACCAAGTCAAAGTCAAGTCGAGTCTTTTATCAATGTTAGTCAAACAAGTCTCAAGTCCAAAAATATACGTCTGACTCGAGTCAAGTCATATGACTCGAGTCCCCCACCTCTGAAAAGAGGCATTTGAATATTTGTTTGCTACGAACCATGATGCAGTGGCACAACACAAGTTAAAACTGGAAGTTTGATCTTGTAAAAAGTAAAAACACTATATTCTATTTAAAAAAAAAAAAGATTCTATATTTAAAAAAAAAAATTATTTGGATTACTCGAGAGATTCTGTTAACTTAATATTGTCTCTGTTTTGTTTCAAGTGTTTCAAATGAGGTTAGACTTGAGGATGTTATGTGTGAGCTCTGACTTAAGCTACAGCGTCACTCACTGGTTGTCATGGGCTCCTCCGATGTCACACTCGCAGCCCCGGCAGCCGTTCAGGTCGTGGCTCAGAGCCCAGTGTTCAGGCTACAGACAGGAGGACACAGACAGAGTTACTGACAGGCAGCAACACAGGGAGACACAGACAGTTGGCTTGATGCATCACTCTCCATGCGATTACAGAGTGAGAGGGGAACTGCAGTTTGAGTGTATCTAGCTCTCTAATCCCATAAAGCAACATTCATAGCTTCAGGGCATACTACCACTGCCCCTTTCCTTTCATTGGTATTCTGAGATTCTCTTCAAAAGGAGTTGACTGACTGGGTTTTTGAAGGTAGCAATTTCACAATTTTTCTTGAGTATGTTTTGATTGATGGATTTGTACTTATGCCTGTTTTTTTTTTTTGCTGTTTGGAGAGTGAACACGATAAATTAGTAATGGCATAAACTCCACAATTAAAGGTAGGGTAGGTAAGAATGGAGAAACCAGCTAGAGTGCGCTAAAATTTTGAAATCTGCCCCTTTCTTCAGACTTCCTTACAGAGCCCCTCCTCCAACACACACGAACGCCCTCATGACCAATGAGGGCACGAGATAAGTTTGTGCACAGATGGAAGGCTGACAGGCAGGTAGGCCATCCAATTATTTTAGCCGAGCCGGCTCAGAGGATTGGTCGTGCTTTTTACAGCGCCACGGCTTCCAGAGATTGACATTTTTTATGTATTTATTGTCAAAGCATTTAATGTATTCATTGCTATCGGGATGTGAATCGAGCATTCCATGGAATATAACAAAAAGTTTTTCTGAAATGAATTACAATTACCTTTAAGCTTAATTGAAAATAATACTGATATATTATTTGTCTCAGTAAGATGTTTCTTTTAAATTCTGTCCAATTTTGACTTTACACTATTGCTCCTAAAATGAGGCTTCTTCACAGGGCTCACGAAAAGACAGGATCCACTTTAGGACCATGTCCAAACCCTGACCATGTTAGGCCTGCTGTAACCCACACCAACCGGACAAGCCTTGGATCCCTGGGCTAAATTTAGACGCAGGGCCCAGGCAGGAGCTCACATTCCTGCCTACACTATTCCTGGCTGAGTAGGTTCAGGACAAGGTTGAATTATTACAGGAAGCTGGTCAACAATTAACATATAGGGCTTCTGGGGAGAGAGTAGGAGGAACATTTTAGAAAGGAAGAGTGAAGAATACCAGTAGCACTACTTTATAATTGAATAGTAAAACAAATATTAGGGTAATATGGGCCTTGAAGTAAAATGTAAGGGAAAGAGATTACATTGTAATTTGATTGTGTCATGTTAAGCTACAGCAATCCTTAACCGACATGGTTCAAACTATTTTTTCTCTTTGTTTTACCCTAAAAAAATCTTTTTTTGTATCAAGACCTTGAACATATGTTTTTATTATTATTTTTGAGGGATTAAGTATTTCAAGAATTCAAGAAAATGTCAATTGTTATTTTAAAATGATTGCAACTTGTTTTGTCAAAGATAAACAGGCAAAAAAACAAATTGAACCAGGGCTTTTTATGTTGTAAGGAAAGAAAGACAGAGACAGAGAAAATGACCCACAGTAAATATTTGAAGAATATTCCTATTAACCCAATGTTTCTTTTCTCACCAAACACTGATCACAGCTGCGTCCAGTGACGAGACGCTTGCAGAAGCAGTCTCCACTGACGGGGTCACACTGGGAGCGACCTGACACTGTTCCTCGGGGGTCACAGCGGCAAGCTGGGGGCACAGGGCGGTGGGGGGGGGATTGATGAATTTCAATTAGTTAGTGCAGCATATTGAAAGCTGGGTTATAATGTCAAACACAGACCGCCACCACTGTCAAGCTAAAGTTTAAATGTGTCTATTCAACTCTCATTGTCAGATCAATTACCAGTAAGCCTAGTAAGCTGTGCTATATAAATAAAACCTGATTTGATTTGATTTGATTAAGCAAGGGTGCAATTTCACCTAAGAATGTGACCCCCACACCAACACAGATTATACATGTTTTGTGTAATTAATCTTTCTAAAAAGTGTCTAACTGTTAAGTCACAGGCATGGACTTTTCTTGCCCTGATCTTCGCCTGTCAGGCCACATCCAGTCTGCCCAATCCTCTTTGTGAAAGGGATATATGCAGAAATAAAGTCCCCCACCTCTTGTGCAATAAAAAAGAGAAATCATATGTTTTTTTTAAGATAATTTTCCCAAATTGTAGCAAGTATTGAACTCCAATCAAAGATAATGCAGTGAGATTTGTGTCTCCATTTTTTGTGTTTACAACAGTGGAAATATTAGGCTGATAGATTTGTTGCATTTGTAATACAACTTAAATAACAACAAATAAAGTATCATGTCTATATGCAGAAAACTAGAAGATAGTGTGAGTGTCAGTTTGTGTGAGTGCTATCAGAGTCAGTACTCACGTTGGCAGCCCTGAGGGTTTTCAGCGCTCAGGCCGAAGTAGCCGGTCTTACACTTGTCGCAGCGCGGCCCCTCCACATTGGCCTTGCAGCGGCACTGACCTCCCACCATGCCAAGGGAGGGCTCTGTGTGGCTGTCGCACATCCCTCCATTCTGAGAACCATCCGGGTCGCAGTCACAGGCTGTGGGACACAAAGCTAAGTTATGCATGTTCTGGGTTTGTGTCATGGTGGGTTGGGGTCAATAAGCTTCTATCAGTGTAGTACATTTCAAAGTTTCACGATATCTGACTTTGTCCCAGTTCATTTCTCTGTTGCAGGGTATTGCTTTACCCAAAATGTCATATTATGCGCTAGATACTCAATATGTGTAGTGTACTATTGGTTACCGTCCTCTTCTGTGAATTAACTGTAGTATATATATTTGGGATGCACTGAGCAATAATTACCACCAAATGTTGTTTGTTTAAACTATACAAAAACAGAGCATAAACACACACTCACCAACACAGACTTGTGGGTCCCTGATATCTTTGAAAGCGTCTTGGTAGTAGAAGGGTTTGCACATCTCACAGTTGCGTCCCATGGTGTTGTGCTGACAGTCGTCACACACTCCTCCGCTCACATTTCCTGTGGCCTGATACATCGCCATGTCGAAGTGGCACGTGCTGGAGTGGCCGTTACAGTTACACTCTAGAAATAAAGAAAGATTTCAAACTAATGAGTCAATGTCAACATATTATTCAGGGCTCGACATTAAGGACTGCCCGATGGCCCGGGGCCATCTAGTATTTAGCTCGGGCCATGAAGCCTCACCTGCTGGTTGCCCGAATCGGGCAATCTATTATACCAGTATCATGCAGCTCACGGATCCAGTAATGAGTGACCCGACAGTAAAACTAAACATATCTTTAACTAGTTTAGGTAGTTTGAGAGGTAATTAAAAATAGCTACGTGTGATATTCTAACCTGAAGTGTGTGTTTTGTCCGCTCACCGCTGCATGTGATCATGCAGAGCTGCGTGTCGACTCGTCAGCAGCAGCTGATCTCTCTCTCCCGTTAGAATTCACTC
>NW_011369701.1:0-4825 GCF_000735185.1 Notothenia coriiceps
GTTCACAAAAATGTTCAAAAAGAGGTAACCACAAAGCGATACTTAACTGAAAATACTTGGGAAATGTTTACTCAGAATTTTTCTTCCACACTCGCCCGCAGCTTACTTCCGGGCAAATACGTCATCCCTGCACCACTCTATTCCCATACTATGGCAATCCACAGATATTGGGAAAATATAATTTTGACGATATATTTAGAGCTACTGTATGTGCTAGGTCTATGTTCATATGTGAGTGCTCTGATTAATGCAATTCCGTTTAGTTTGAAAAATGATTTTTGGTGAGGTTTTCAGCCATTCTGAGGCTACCACCAATATAGTGGTCTAGTCCCTCAAATTAAGACAGAGCAAGTTCTACATGTCGATTTAATTTAATAAGCACATGAGTTGTAGTTATATATAACATTAACATGATATAATAACATTTGGTTTGTATTTATACCAAAACGTTTTGGTTTGTATTTATACCAAAACGTTTTGGTTTGTATTTATACCAAAACGTTTGTATTTATACCAAACGTGGCTAAATATCAGTAATTTATTTGAGAAACAAAGGAATTCTATGTTATATTGTAATGATCAATTGTTTTATAACCAAGTTTACTGTTGAATTGGAGATTGGAGATCAAATCAGCTTCCTTGGATTGAATTCTCAAATACTGGACTGTTTAGGTTCACTTGGTCACTGCAGGGGCGCCGTAAGTGGGTGATAAGTTAGGACGATTCTAAGGGCCCGTGACTGACAGAGGCCCCAAACATTTTTAGAACATTAAGAAAAAATGTTTAAGTAACATTTCATCAATCATCAACAATTAACATTAATATAAAGTCAAATTGATGATGTAATCACTAAACTTACGATTCATTTCACATGTTTTCTTCCCTTAATTATCCAAAGCCTCACCCCCCTCTATTTACATGTAATGGTTTGGTCCTGCCTCTAAACGCTGTGCGGCACCGCACTCTCTGGCAAAGAGTGAGAGCATGTGAGGAGGGATGCTAGTACTTACGTGTGTACGATGTCTTAAAGACTAACAAAGTCAGGCTTTCAAGAAAGAAAATAAAGGAGATAAAGACAAGAGAGAGGGACTAAAGGGCGACAGTAAGTCACCAAGTTTTTCAAAAGAAAAGGTGGGTGTGGTCCATGAGTGGTGGAAATTAGTCTGTTAGCTAAGTGTAGTCCATTGTAAATAATAATTGTAATGTTTTGCTGACATTAAGTACTGTTAATATCTTCACAGAAAATGCTGAGGTTTCTCATTTCACTCCGCTTTTAGCTGACATTTAACAAATGCAGGTAGATTTTTAGCAGCTATTCATACTAAATCAGTTGTCCATCCCCCTCGTGCCAGGACCAACAGATCCATCTTTAGGCTCAGCAGCCGTGTCCCCCCATAAGTGTTATATTTTCACAGCTCAGTGTCAGTAAATATTGTGCGGTTAGTATTGGACTACAAGATAGATGCAAGCCTGTACAGGTAGAGTTATTTAAAGGATAAATGAGTCGTGTGGCGCAGTGGATAGAGCCTTGGTGTTGGGATCAGGGGGTCACAGCAGGTTCAAACCCCACTGCAGTCACCATGTCATTGTGTCCCTGGGCAAGACATTTCACCCCAAAATTGCTCCTGTGGGATTGTCCACAGTATTGAATATGTTAGTCGCTTTGGATAAAAGTGTCTAACAAGTAGCATGTAATGTAAAAAATGAGTCAAAAGCTATTTTATTTATTTTCTCTATTTTAATGTTGTAAAATTACAACCGGGGGGCTTACAGGGTTATGGGCTATTGTTTATTGTTATTTGCTTTAAGATGTTTATTCTTAACCTATAATTTAATTTAAAAACTCTTATTTAAATGATGTGTGTGTGTCTCTGTATTCCTGATGATACACTGAGAGAATGAGCTCATAGTGCTGCTGATAAGCTAAACAGTCTGTATATTGCATTACATTTGTAAAATGTAAGCTTCGTTGATACTTTGCCTGCGGGAATACGAAAAAAATAGTTAGATATACCGAATATTATTTGATCTATTCCACCACTTAATCCCAAATAATGTAGAGGTGTGTTGTCGGTGCCTTAAATAACCCCTTATTTTCTAGTGAGATGTATTTTTATGTTCATATAATAGTGATTTCAATGCCACCCCAAAATGATCACTGGTTCCATCCTGGCCACCACACTGAAAATGTCCTGACTCCGCCACTGCAGCTGTGTGCCACTGGATTTGTGTGTGTTTTTGTGTGTGTGGCTGTAACCAGTGCCCCGGTTTGCTGCTGCCTGGCCGGCTTAGTGCTTCAGGAATTAATGGAATGTTGTCTTACACAAACACACACACACACACACACACACACACACACACACACACACACACACACACACACACACACACACACACACACACACACCCCCACACACAGCAGCCCAAATGAACAACATTCTCAATAACTTTCACCTATTTTCACTCAGTCTTCTGTTTACTCTCCTTCGCTCTTGCCTGATACTGACATGTTTTTCTTTTTTTACATTTTTTTTTTTAAAGTGACTTGGTTTTATTTTCCAACCATCTTGGTTGACAGTACTGACATTTAGGGAGAAGTGGTTGTGGATGTTTGCAGGATTTTAGGCGGAGGAGTGTCCAAAAGTATTTTCACTTCAAAACAGCCATTGTTGAGTAACATATGGGTTTCCTACCGTGAAAAAGCTCCAGTCTGAACTATCTCTGAAATGTAAAAAGGTACAACAGTCCTGCGTATGGCTTTTAACAATAGCTAACCAGTCATAACTATTAAAGTGTTGTTTTGAGAGGTTAAAGTGATTATTAAGTTATTTCTGCATTTTCATTGTGCACTTCAACAAGGCACAAAAGATCATTTGTTGTTCACTGTCAAACAAGGGAGAAAAATATTAATTTTCTCACCGTCATGCCGGTTTGTCTGCTAGGGGGTGCCAGTGGCGAGTCTGCTTGTGACTTCAAGTGTGGGAGATAAAGAATGAGTTTACACAAAAGGTGCAAAGACGGAGAGTGTTCAGGGCCAACAACCATGCCTGGTTGCGTGTTGCTCTTTTTTGTTACATCATAGAACCAATCAAACACAAACACAAACAACCACAAAGGAAGAAAAAAGAACGAAATGTTCTTAACCTAATTTGAGGATTTCCTCCCACACTGACTTCTCCTCATACCATATGGCTTTTTCTGTCTTCCTCTGCTCTCGCCACATCAACTTCCACAGCGCTTTTGACATTCAGACTGCAGTGTTCACCCTTTGATGACCCTCGAAACGCGCTCGGTGATATCCAGGGGGAGATCGGGGGTCTCCCACCCTTCGGCCTCTTCCGGAGACTCCCCTCACTGGAGTGGCAGAGAAAGAGAGAGAGACAAGGACCCTGCCTTATTTTCAACCTGTTAAAAGATGTCAAGACTAAAACAGGTTACTTAGTTAAAGAGGACATGTTAAAAAAATGTTTTACCATGTTCTATCAAATCGTTGTGTGTTATGTGTTTCCGCATTGTTTTTTAAAAACTTAACCTTGAAAGGTGGATGATGTACAAGAAAAAGTGAAGAAATCACCAATGTCCAGAACAAAGCAATGTCAGAATCCATCGGCTAGCCTTTTGGTGCAAGGGGATTCCTTTTGGGGAGTACACAGCACATACAGTATCTGGTTCAAGACTTCCTCTTCCAAAAGCTGGTCGTATTTTACAGAAAGATAGCAACCTGTGAGGCCAGAACCAAGTTGGAGTTGTGAAACCACTAGAAACTAGATTTATAATTCACCAGTTACCAGGTAATAGCCTGGCTAATACAAAGCTAAATAGTCCTCACATGATAGCCAGAAATTGCGATTTAGCGCATGCGTTCCACCTCTTTTGTTTTCCCCTTTGAATGTTTAACTGCAAAGTTTTCTCCAACATTATGGATTACAAATGGGTTAGGGTTGCGTGTTGGGTCTGAGGGGACTATCTACTGTAGACAATTAATGGTAGCTCACAAATAGAAACCAGCTGCTACACAACTAAACACAAAATAAACACTTTCCTAAATACTGATTAACCCTTTTCATTGTGACATGTTCTTTCAGGGCAAACTTGAAAACCAGACCATACCAAAATATTCAAAAATAGACACTGCACATCACATGAAGAAGATGTACCTCTTCCATCAGCATTTTTAGATTAGCTCTTTTACTCTGTGAAAGGTGGAACTCTCATATCTACTCTTACCCAGATTTGACTAATCAAATCCGAATGTCATTTATAAATCACTTTCTGCGTAAAATCCCTAAAATCTCTATCCTAAATCATTTAACTTGGGAGGGATGAAACCTCTTTAAAGGTCACACATGCAGAGCACACAACACACACAGTGACATTTGTTCTCTGCATTTAACCCATCTTAGTACCAGTAGTCTAGTACTAGGAGCAGTGGGCAGCTATTGTACAGCGCCCAGGGACCAATGGGGTGGGGGGTAGTCCAATGGGGGTAGTCCAGTGCCTTGCTCAAGGGCACCACAGCAGGGCCCAACTGGGG
The DNA here is from genome assembly GCF_000735185.1 of Notothenia coriiceps. Classification (NCBI taxonomy): domain Eukaryota; kingdom Metazoa; phylum Chordata; class Actinopteri; order Perciformes; family Nototheniidae; genus Notothenia; species Notothenia coriiceps. Next base: position 4,535 of record NW_011369701.1, read on the forward strand.
CCTCTCCAAGTAGCAGTCCACACTCCATACTTTAAGTCTGTTCGGGGACTTGAACCGGCAACCCTACAGCTGCCAGTCCAACCCCCTATTGACTGAGCCACTGCTGTTTGTTCGGAAAACTTTTGCTGATATTTCTGTCTTTAACACCAACAGCGAGGTTGAAACTGAGGATGAACCGTACAATCTGTCCTCCAGACCAGGGGTTCCCAACCTTTTTTCCCAAGAGCCCCCCCAAATGACTCCTGTTGGAGGTTGCGCCCCCCCCACACACACACACACACACACACAGGG
>NW_011369702.1:0-4290 GCF_000735185.1 Notothenia coriiceps
TTTTGGTTAAGAAAAATCACTTGTATAGTATTTATTATTATATTTTGGTTCACATTAGAAATATTTTATATTTATCTTTTAACAATTTATAATTATAGACTTTTTTTTACATTTTCAACACTTTTTTTCTTTTTTTAACATCCAACCCTCTCTTACCTGCCCTGCAGCTGAACGACCTATCCTACCTTCATTTCCTCCCACCTTGAGTACTGTAACTCACTTCTCTACGGCATCCGCTCCCCGTCCCTCGATAGACTCCAAATTGTAAAACACGTAGCCGCCCGACTCCTCACACATGTCCAGACCATGGCACCACACCACACCAGTCCTCAAAGACCTTCATTGGCTTCCCGTCTCCCAACGCATCAACTACAAAATACTTGCCCTCACCTAGCCCTCCACCATCCACCCCCTATCTCGCTGGTCTTCCCACCCCCTACCAACCCCCGCGGTCCCTCAGATCCACCTCAGCCGGTCTCCTGTCCCCCCCAAGTCCAAACTAGGCAGCATTGGGGACAGAGTCTTTTCAGTGGCAGCTCCCAGGATCTGGAATTCCCTCCCCCAAGATCTCCGCTATTCTGAGATCCTCACAGTATTCCAGTCCCTTTTCCAAACTCAACTCTTCTCCTCTGTCTACTCATAGCCACCCCCCCGGTTGATCAAGTTTGATAGTCCTATACCCCCCACCCTAACCTTCCCTTATATTCTAAAGCAATTTTTGAGTCCTTGAAAAGCCCTATACAAATATAATGTATTATTATTATACTGACAGGTATCAGATCTGGCTGTGTAAAATAATCTTCCTGAGAAGTTCCACTGGTCTACAGTGAATGTGTTCCTGACAGCAACAGGTGATAAGAATCAAAGGTTCCCGTAGGATCCCATAGAAAATGCATGCGGGTCATTTTTGACCCACTTATGGAAGCTTGGGGTAGTAATATACAACAACTACAATTTCTTAAAATTAAAATTAAAAATTTGAATGGCATGATATCCAAAACATGTTTTTTGAGGAATAGGTGGAATATGAAATGTAATTGCAAAGATACTCAAAGAAAACCACCTCACCGGGTCAAAAAAGACCCACTTGTGCATCTACGTGTTTTTCTGAGTATATATTTTATTCCCTGTGTAGCACTTTGGGATTGCTCTTAGTAATGAAGGTGATTTACAATTCAAATGTATTATGTATTATTATTATTATTATTATTATTATCCTGCATCTCTTTAAGTCAGACTGCTCTACGTGATTTGTAGGGAAACATGTCAGATGGCAGAGAGAGTTTTGAAAATGATGTTGATTTAATTTTGAGTGTGCATAAGTTGAGCTAACTGATAACAAATATTGTGACGGAGAAGACTGATAAGATATATTTAAAGCAAAATCAAATTCCCAGTTTGCACATTAGATAAGGGCTTCATCCATGTAGAAGGTACACACAATAAAAGTTAAGATAACAATCTTAATTATGAGGAAAAGTTGGGAAAACAATGTTATTACACTCTGGGCGTTGTGCAGTTAAAACGATTTCTAAACCTCCTTCCGATGATAAATGAGCTCTTGTTTTGTACATTTTTGGCTTTTCACCAAATATCTCATCCAGAGATGTTTAATGATGGGTGCAACAATAGTGTAAGCTTCAATACCTGGATCATCAGCAACACTTGCAGGCTATAAAAAGGACAATCCTTGAATGATCATGAATGATGGCTTGCACAAAAAAGAACTAAAATAAAAGATTATTCATATTTCTTAAAGGTCTCCTATTATGCAAAAAGTACTTTTTGATAGGGCTGCTCGATTATGGCAAAAATCATTAGTCACTGTGATTATTAAATGCGATTATTCATTGACTTTGAAAACATCCATTTATTGGAGAAAAACTATTTTTAACATTTTGTTTTAAACAGTTGATTACCCTGAACTTTAAGTATAATTCAACTGAAAAAAAAAAAAAAAAAAAAATTATTTAAAAAAAAAAATCGTTTTATTTCGATTACGTTGTTTTCGTAATCGTTGCAAGCCATAATCGTAATCGCGATTCAAATACGAACAATTGAGCAGCCCTACCTTTTGATGTCTTTTATACATAAATATGTGTCCCCGGTGTGTAACGAGACTCACAAAGTTTAAGAAAATAAAACCCTCTCTCTTTTCCTCATTACCTTGTCTCTAAAAACGGGGGTACAACGGAGCTGATCCAGATTTGCTGCGGACTTGAGGTCATATCCGAAATGTGGCCAGCAGCAGCTCGGGTTACATTTAAAGCTACTGACCCAGAATCAGTACTTTTTTAACAGGGCTGAAATAGAGGGGTAATATGAAACACTTCATGGACATGTTTTTTATAGATATAGCCTTATAATATATTATTAAAATATAGCATGATATGTGACCTTTAAAGGTCGCGCCATACTGGAAAGGTAAAGATTGGATTCAGTGAGATTTGAAGCCTGGAAACCGCTATGACTTGAGAAAAACATATCCACCCATTCATCAGCTGAGAAAGTGTCAGAGACATTTGGACATGTAACTCCAGTCAAAACACACTTTGAATTAAAATAAGTGTATCGACTTAAGGATGATTTTTCTCGGCGCTTGTAAAGCAGAGTTCCACAGGATGACGTTTTGACAGCACGATATGCGAGTGTCCCTGGTGGCGCTCTCACCCGGCAAACTGACTGCCAGTTTCTGCAGGCACTAGTGTTCTGATCTACTTTATAACTGGGACGTCTTCATATTTAACACCGACTCCAGAAATGCTGTGAAAGATAGCGTCTGACGGGAACACCAGAGGAGCAGGTGACATTTCTTATGAGCCACCTTCTCCGCATGTTCACAACCAGATGGTGTGGTGATTCGGGAGAAACGACAGGAAAGAAAGACAGATAAACGGTCCGACTGAAGTCAAATCTGTGTTTTTGAATGAGGGAATATTTCTGAGATTACGTCAAACACTGTGAGAAATAAATGAAGCCGCCGCTGCCTCCGAGTTATTATCACTGCTGCAAATCCCCTACAAGTTGAATAACAAGATCAGACCGTAAAGATGCAAATTAATGAACTGGAAAATAGTGGTTCAGTAACCAATGACACCTCGGATACAGTATGTCTTTATATAATTGACTTAAGCCCCTAAGCCTTGAACAGCAGCTGTGCAACCATTGCATAGCAACCACAACAAGGCAGTGTGCACGAGGTAGTATAGAAATAGTCTCCTTCTATATAAATAGTTTGGACGGTGCTTTCTGTTTTTTACCTGCTCCAAAAACAAAAACACAAGAGCAAAAGTGTAGAGAATCCAACCTCTAGCTTTAGCTGCAGATGTTAGTGTTAGAAAAATCTCACTCAACTATCAATCTGAGGCAGAGACATAGCTGTACCAACGCCAGAATCCTCCATCTCCTTCTGCTGAACCGGGTGCATCTCGTCTGAACCTCGTTTCAGCAACGCAGCTCACCTGGGTAGAGGAACTATAGGAGCAGGGAACACATACAGCCGTAACACATTTCTAGGAACCTGTTAGGAAAATATCACTCGTCACCGGCTTGAGCTTCAATCTCAGGATCCATGTATCTGTGATCCTCTCCAGAATGGAAGTAGTCATCACATACAGAGCATCAACTAGTTCCTGAACAGTGTCCTTCACATGCTGATATCCAAGAGAGGGAGTTACCCAGTCACAAGATGGAGGAATATCAGTTATTCTAGGCAATCATACAGTTTTTTTCTCAAAATGTTGGCTTTTTTCTGAAAATCTAAAAATGTTGACTTTTTCTCAAAATCTAAAAAATCTGACTTTTTCTCAAAATGTTGACTTTTTCTCGAAATTCTAACTTTTTCTCAAAATGTCAAAATTCTGACTTTTTCTGAATACTTCACATTTTTAAATCTCACTCTTCACCTGTTTGAGCTTGAATCTCAGGATCCATGTATTTGTGATCCTCTCCAGAATGGAAGTAGTCATCACATACAGAGCATCAACTAGTTCCTGAACAGTGTCCTTCACATGCTGATATCCAAGAGAGGGAGTTACCCAGTCACAAGATGGAGGAATACCGGTTCAAAGCAGTGCTTGTTTAGTTTAGCTGAGGCCCAATGTCAGAAATGATCATGCTTATCATATGTCTAAAACAGGGTGTCATACTTCCTGCAATACAAACTGTTATCATGTAGCTTTTGACCTACACATTAACCCCACATTACATCGGAGGCTATCAGAATTTCTGATTTAATTGTAGGGATTGCATGTTACTAAAAACAGTCACATTCAATGTGTAGCTTCCATT
>NW_011369703.1:0-3379 GCF_000735185.1 Notothenia coriiceps
AGCTGAACCTCGCCATTGAGAGCACTTGTTTTATTAGTTTATTGCAAGGCTAGACTTTACATCAAATATATTAAGATTGAATTTGACAAAGAAAGACATAGCTTGATAGACACTTTCAAGTGCAAATGAAATATCATTAGCCTTACTGAGTACACATATTTACTTTGTGCGGTGTCCCTCTGTCTTGTGGATCCTTCAAAGCTCCGTAATGGAGGTTGTCTGGATCTTGATAATCGTGGTGATTACATTTTCCAAAAAGTCAAAACAGTTCAAATTGGAGGAAGAACTTAGACCCAAAGTCGAGGTTATGGGTTGCTAAGTTCCAGTAATGGAAAAGGCCAAACAGCTACTGAAAGCAGTATGTTTTTCATTTTTATTTGCAACGGTGTTGCTATTTTCAGCCAATATAAGTTACCTTGTTGCTGAAATATGCATTGTTGTAGTAGTGCAATACTTGACAATACTCACCAGAACATTTGGGGTTAAAGCAGCTGAACATCCTGAATCTTTAAAAAGACTGGTGGAAAATAAACCACCACACATAGCTAAAGCCAATTCATATTGTAACATCAAGACCACTTAAACATTTCCAGAGTCCTTAGTAAGTGGGGCGCACTATCAGAACATGTAGATAGCTTGAATTCATTTCGTAGACTTTATTCTTCAAATTAAATGTAACTGGTCGTCCCTCCACTAGTCATAGGGCTACGTACATACAGTACACTCTATCAAATGAACAAAATGAGGTAAGTGGAACTGTGCATTGACAGCTGTTGCTGTTGTTCATCTTATACGCTGCATACACCAGAAAAACAACCAGGATGGTTGAGAATACCAAGGCTCCGATCAAGAGATCTTCCCAGGCAAAAGTGTATAGTTCATCGGTAGTTAAAGATAAAAGAAGAGATTACAAAGCTGTAGGATATTGAGAAGGTGGTTACTTACGTTGTAAGTCCAACTTGTTCTGGTCACCAAACAGTATGTGTCCACATGAGGCAACGGCACAGTAATACGTCAAAGCATGAGAAGGATACAGGTTCTCCATTGGCAGGTTGTACACACAGGTGTGGGTTTGTGTGTTGGGTTTCCTCTCACACTGATTATCTCCATCGGTATAAATGAGTCCTGGATGATTTTCTCTAGAGTTTTTGAACCAGGAAACACTGTTTTCTCCATCACAGCTGCCAGTGTGTACTGTACAGTTCAGAGTCACAGAGTCTCCTGGCTGGATGATCTCAGATGCTGACTGGTGGACCAAAGCTGGGATGATATAGCCTGAACCCCTCACACTGACAGTAACACCATCTACAAATTCTAAAACGTTTGCATAGCTACCTGTGCAGTAGTAAGATGCTGAGTCATGCGTACATCTGAGATCGTTAAGTGATTTACACCATTGCTTGTGTCTAGTGTGAGACGTGGATCGTTCTTAACCAGTTTAGCCAAGCCTGTTTTTCAGGTCTCAGGCTCGAAAATGACATTCCCAGAACAAATGACCATATCTTTCCTTCTAAAAGGGTTAAATTAATAATCTTTTTTCTCAAAGAAATGATAAACCTGTGAGTTGGATGTAAAAAAGTCAGAATCAATATAGATGTTTTTTATTTTAAAGAAAATTCAGATTGAACATAGTAAAAAACTGTAAATTATAGTGTCCGTCCAAAAAATATTTTTTACTTATAGTGAAAACTCCCCTTGGATGATGGTAAGGTAGACTAAAAGCTTTAGGAATCCAAAGTACAACATATAATAAGTACCCTGTATCAAGATTGATGCAAAACAAGTGATATTTGACCTTTTTAGAGACGTTTAGCAAAAAAGACTCCACCTCTGAGGTGATTTGGGTGGAAATGGGGGTTTTACCGTTTCTCTGGAACCCATTGGTCGATTTTGGTGATTGACATCTCTTTCTGACCGTTAGAGCCAAGAGAATCGAAGGGAAATCTCCCCACTCACACACATGCTAAAACAAAAAGGTGGAGGCTTCGCGGACGCAGTTTTGCATGAGAGTGAAGCTATAGGGCTATAGCTCTAGCTCTGACATCTGGAAACCGAAAAGCAGGTTTATTGCTCATGGATTATCAGAAATCATTTTAAAGGGACACAGACACATTGGATTAACCCACGGATTAACTTCAGCAGTGTTTTTATCGTTTTAATGCCATTGAAGACCACTTTTGACCGGACTACGACACAGGTGAGCCATGTTAGCGTTTCTAGCTTTCTTCTTGGATGTGCACCAAAGATAAATAATAAGGTTTTGTGAGTGAATTTCGGTGCAGTCATCTGTTAGCATTTTTCGATCGTTGCTAATTCAGAGGCCCAGCGTTAGCATTGTGTTTTTTTTTTTTATTTAAAAAAAAAATCATCAGTTAGATTTTCATTTCATTTCAAACCTTTATTTAATCAGATTGTTCCCATTGAGATCATAGATCTCTTTTTCAAGGGAGACCTGCAGCATATAGGTTCCACATGAAACATAAAACATAAAGGACATCATACGTTATATTTACAGGATACATTTACATAGTTATAGACATTTACAAGTGCCCATAGTATCAACGAGCATTTCATTTAGCCTAGCTTTAAAAACATGCAGAGGAATGAGATTGCTCAGTTTCAATTCTTGCTGAAGATTGTTCCAAGCAAGTGGAGCTGCGCACATAAAAGCTGTCTTACCTAAGACAGTCCTTGCTCTTGCAGTAGGGCCTGGCTCATTTCGTGGCATCTGCAGGCAGTGGCAAGTACTTCCGGCATCTGCCACAGAGGCCGCTACTCCGTGGTATCTGTGCCAAGTATATGCCACAGATGTTGTATCTGTGGCAAGTATATGCCACAGATGCCACAACTTGCCGTGGCAAGTATATGCCACAACTTGCCGTGGCAAGTAAATGTCACAAGTTAAGAGAAGGTTTATGGTAGCTGCCACTCGCCTTCCGTGGCAAATGCTGATATTTAAACCCGTATTTATCGCGTAAAATGTCGCTGTTTTGGCATGACTTTATCGGACTGATCTGTACACAAGACTGATGAACTGTTACTGATGGTCCGATCTCTATTTTTCAAAAAGATTAAACATTATATGTTCTATAGATTTTACTTGGAGAACGTGGTTTGTTAAAATAAATAAACGTGCTATTTTTATGATAATACTCAAGATATATTATTAGTAAGTTGACATAAAGATCTAACATTGTTGACCAGAGGTGGGAAATAGGCTAACTTGTATACTCAAGTAGCCTACTGTACTTGTGATTTAGAAATAGCCTACTTGTGCTATAAGGATAAGGACAACCAAGCGCAAAGCCTACAAGCACTGAAAAGCTGGCAAGGGGAGACGGATGAGCATGACTCAGCGTTCTGTCAAGAACTCGAACAA
>NW_011369704.1:0-5395 GCF_000735185.1 Notothenia coriiceps
TACTCGTCTGGCTTTTAGAGGTCCATGGAGCCTCCAAAAGGCTCCTAAGAGAAGGAGTCACAAGTCCAGGCTAGCAACCCGAGCCCCAGAAGCCATGCTTTGGGCTCCTGTTCTGGCCCCAGCAGCCATGGTTCCGGCCCCAGTTCTGGCCCCAAGAGCCATGGTTCCGACCCCAGTTCTGGCCCCAACAGCCATGGTTCCAGCCACAGTCCTGGCCCCAGCAGCCATGGTTCCAGCCTCAGTTCAGGCTCCAGTTTCGGCTCCAGTACTGGCTCTCCGGCCGACGCCAGCTCCGTGTCCTGTCGGCGTACCGACCGACACAAGTTCCCTCTCAAGTCCCTTCTCAAGTCACCTCTCGAGTCCCCTCTCGAGTCCCCTCTCAAGCCCTCTCTCTCGAGTCCCCTCTCTCGAGCCCCCTCTCCAGTTCCCTTTCGAGTTCCCTCTCCAGTCCCATCTCGAGTCCCCTCTCCAGCAGTAGCGTGGCGTGGGGAAAAAATTAGAGGAAGCCAATAATACGTCCTTTCTTTTGGGGTGGGGGGGGTGTGATGGTCAATGTAATAACGTAACCAGAGAGTATTACAGCGCCCGATATCATTTTACACACATTTGTATCATACAGATGCAGGACTTACACACGCCTGTTATCTGACGGACAGGTCCGCACGCACTCTCCAGCCGAAACTCTAATAAGCATTCATTCACAAACTAAATCAGGAGACCTTTAACGTTTTACGTCCGGTTCGCTCCTTTGTTCCTCGCTGTACACAGCTCCAGTTTGGGCATTGGACTGTCATCAGATTGTATTTGTTGTTGCTGCTGCAGCGGAAGTTTAGTACAATTATTTTTGATTAAATACTCCAAATCTCCACCCTCCATAATTGCACTTGCTTCAGTAGCTTGCTACTTTCTAACGGCGGTGAGAGTGGTGCAGTGGCGCTATCTATCTTCTATCGATTAGATTTATGATTCGAAAATTATAAAAGTAGGGTAGACATGTGGATATTATCCGACTGAACAAAACGTGTATTTACCTAACAGGTTCGTTTTCCACTGACCTTTTTTCGAGCTATTTTCCAAAATCCTATGGAGAAATCCCATTGCTATTTTGTTGAGGGAAACCGAGCGCAGCTTACTTCCGCTTTTTGGGACGCGTCACTGCACCACTAAATTGATGCGATTTGATTGGATTGTGAGGCAAGGGAAGCCAGCCGCCTCTGGCTTCTCTTGGCATGGCCCTGACCAATCACAGGTTGGCAGGGGCATGACGTGAGCCTCATCTGATTGGTCAATCCCTCAATTTTTTTTCACCAAGGGAAGCAAATTTCGGCTGGCCTCCTCTCGCAACAGAGAGTGCAATCTACTGTTTCACCATAACATCTAGAAGGGCACTGTTTCACTCTTTGTGAAATACTCAATGAGAATGGGGGAGAAACGGGCCGGCAGCAACAAAGAACAAAGAATTTCCGAGTGTTTTTATTTATTTATTAAAATTACAACTACAATCCGAAAAAACAGGGAAAGCCTGGCTTCCCTTGACCTCCAGGAGAAAACGCCACTGGTGAAAACATTCTAAATATATCGTCCTCATAAATCAAGGGGGGCCTTTTCCACCCACCCATATCTAGTTTCAATCACTCTGCTGGAGGTGATACACTAAATAACTACACATTTTAAAACCTCCAATCTATCCTGGGAGGCCGTGTCTCAGTGGATAGTGCGCTGAACTTTGAATCAGGGTGTAGCAAGTTCGAGTCCCACTGCAGTCAGCATGTTAAGTCCCTGAGACACTTCACCCCAAATTGCTCCTGTGGGGGTTGCCCACAGTACTGAATGTATGTAAGTCGCTTTGGATAAAAGCGTCTAACAAGTGACATGTAATGTAATGTAATCCCTTTAATCTGAACCTTTGTGTGCCATTTGTTGCAGTATCCATGACTCTATGGACACAACACTGGTGTCCACTGGGGAAACAAGCTTTTGTAATTGGTCATGGTGAGTAGAAGCTTTTTATGTTCGTTTATTTAACAGCGTGCTGTTTGCTTTCAATGGACTCAAAGTCTAGACAGTCATCATAATATATGAAAATCAAGAAGTGATATGGTGGCATCCATTTATTATTTTCTAACTTTCAAGGCATCAACGCAGGTTGCTTTCCAGCAGTCTTGAAGAATTGCAGAGTGGATCATTACAAAAGGTTGGTTTATTCATAGCTGAGCCTTTTTTGAACCACCATACCTTTTGCGGCAGCTCTACAAGATAATGAAGCTATCATCAAAGAAAGACTATTGCATTAATATAAACTATATATTTATATAGATATATTTATTGAGATACATATAAATAAAGAATAAACATTCATGTTCTTTTAATCTGTGATTGCGTGAATGCTGATCTGCTAACTCAGAGTTGTACGTGTGTGTGCATGTTTCTCTTTATTAGTCCATGAGGCAGTCAGCAGAGTTACTCTAATGCGGAAGTGGTTCAATGGCACACCCCTCGTGGGGACGCAATCATGTGATTAGCTTAAAATGAAGCAGACATCTGATTGGCTACAGACACTGCCCTATTTAGAAAAATGCATTTGTGAATCTAGCGACGTCAGGGGAGTCTCAAAAATCAGATTCACTCTCAAAAAGCGGTTTTACGCAAATGGCATTTGTTTATCCTTCTGTCAGCATTTATTTATTTTGAGACTGATCTGAGCCAATATTTGACTATACACACACACACACACACACACACACACACACACACACACACACACACACACACACACACACACACACACACACACACACACACACACACACACACAGAAAGGGCCAATCCCCACTTGAAGTGACAGTTGTGCTCGGTATCATGGCTGCCTCCCAGATGTTTCCATGTAACAAATCAAAGGCTTTAAGACGTTTAAATGAGAATGCCCATTCTTGATGGAAATATAAAGGGGTTATACCTCAAATCAGTTCAATACGCTTAAAACATCCCATAGCTGAAGCAGATAAATACCAGAATAACATAGTATCTTTGTTTTCGAAGCAGGTATCAGTGAATTGTGAGATCTTGCATGAAAGAATAGTTCACTTCTGTTACTATACTTTCACAGACATTTGGGTCATTTATTTGAGATGTGGTTCTAGACCAGACAAATAACACACTGGTTTTGTTATATACTCTTCAGAATCCTCACATGGAGCTGAGCAATTACCAGACTCTGCCGGGGAAACTCATGATAAATAAGAGAGAGCAGAGAGCCAGGAAGCATGGCGACAGAGAGGGAGAAGAAGAGTATCTGTCTCCAGTCCACTGCCTCCAGCAGGAGGACTACGGTCTCAGTGAGTTTCTCCATTCATCACTGATACATCTTTAAATCATACAGTTTTGGAAAATTCAGTATTTTCTACTTCTGAAAAAAGAAAATGTTTCAATGAAAGGTTTTGAGAGTCGAGTCTGTCAGAGTAAGTTTGACATTGAGCCGTATGCAAGAACAATAAAACAAATGTACAAGTGATCTAAGCGGACTCAAAATGTGATTAAGACTTTGGAAATAAAATGTGGAACCGCTGTTCTGACTACCAGATATTTCCTCATTGAAGAATCCAAGACCGGCCAAAGGGATCACAATCTCCTTCTCATTTTGGCGGCCTCTGTTAGCAAGTCATCTGTCTTTGTCTCCTCGAGTCTTTTGCATCTGCATGCTCATATCTTAGCAGCTTCCACTCTGCCAATCTCAGCTCCACCTCTTGTCCTACGTCCGTGCCAGCACCTCCAATAAAGACACTTATTTTTATTTTTTTAAAAGCTTGTTGTTTTTTGAAAAGTTGCTGTTTTTCAAACATAATTTTTCACTGCTCTAAGAACTACATACTAATTTGACTTTGCCTCAATTTTGGTAACTTTCTTGCAGTGCAATTAAATCCACCAAATTAAAATACCACTGAGGCTAAAGGGGAGATGTGTCCTTGGAGAGACCCTTTAATGTAGCAAGAAAGCTAATTTAATATTGAATAAATCAACTCAACTAACTTTGCTCCTACTGCTTCCTTCCTACTACTTGCATAAATTAAATCAATTAATGCTCTGATTATAAATAATCGTTTAGCTCTTTTGACAAATGGAGCGAAGCCTGCGAGCTAGTTCAGGCAGTCAACTCGAGCACTTCATTATAATTCATACATAACGCCCATTGCCACTCTTCAACCAACCAAACAGAGTCTCCTTAATATGTCGCTCTATTTAACATGCCAGGGGCCTCATGTATAACGCCGTGCGTAGGATTGACGTGGGAAGGTTGCTTCCGTAGTAGAAATCCGAAAAATAGGTCCATACATTTTCCGCCACTTTCCGATTCACCAAACATTGCGTACTGGCGAGGAAAGTGCGTACGGCACTTCCTACGCCGGTTTCCCTTTATGAAACACAACCGACTCGAAATTCGGTGCAGCTTTTGCGGGCTTCACGTAACGCCCATATTTTCCTATAAATAGTCAAAGAAACGCCCTTTCATTCATTCATTTTGACTGACTGCATGGAGAAGATCAAAGGAAATGACGACAGAACAGCTAAAAAAAAAATCTCACACCGTGTCAGATTTTGGTCATTTTGGGGAGGTCGAGATAAATCATATTGTTTGGTGGATGCAGTTTCAACCAGAGTAGCAGCATGGAGGTCGGATCGTCACCAAAATAAATAAATAAGTGGTCCGAAAAAGGTTATAATGACAAAAGAAATACACATAGCCTTCCTCAGGCAGTGTGTTTGTACCGGGGACAGGAGACCCCCCCTTGATGAGAAACTGTAAGAAATGATCGGGGAATCCCTCCGGAGTGGACTCAGGATGAGTGGATCTGAATTATGTTTTTGTATTTGGTGGTTTGTGTCCCAGCTGTCGATCAGCTGTAGGCAGCGTCTCCACTGCAGCCTGTGCATCTCAACACCCCCCCCCTCCGCAGCAACTCTATATCCACAAGTTAAAGGAAATACAACTAATGTGTTGTGTTATATTAGCTGTACAATTTAACACATATGGTGCTCTTAGTTTCCATACCTCCTGTGTTTTACGAGCGACTTATCAAGTAGGCGGCGAACGGCATAAAACACGATTAAACATAAAACCATGTTCGTCTCTACAACCTATAGAAATGCAAAGAGGCGTCAGTTTAGACGTAATTCTGTCCTCCTGCTTACCGCATCATTTATGAGAAAACATTTCATAACATTAACACAACATATTCGAGGTGGTTTTAAATAACATATCCGTATTTATTTATTTCTCCCAGTTATGTTTTTGTATGCACTGAGGAGTCTCAAACAGGAGTTTGTTAAATCATTTTAAGATTGGCTTTAATCAATGTTCGAAAATGAATTCTTCATATATGATAAATGAGAGGTAACA
>NW_011369705.1:0-3169 GCF_000735185.1 Notothenia coriiceps
ATCGCGATATATATCGTATATCGCGATATAGTCAGTAAATATCGCAATATCATTTAGAGACCATATCGCCCAGCCCTAGTTCAACATGGACTCCAGGATACTCTGCAACTTCTACAGGTGCACCATAGAGAGGATCCTGACCTTCTACAGAGGATCCTGACCTTCTACAGGTGCTCCATAGAGAGCATCCTGACCTTCTACAGAGGATCCTGACCTTCTACAGGTGCTCCATAGAGAGTGTCCTGACCTTCTACAGGTACTCCATAGAGAGGATCCTGACTGGCTGCATCACGGCCTGGTACGGCAGCTGCACCGCCCTCAACCGTAAGGCTTTACAGAGGGTGGTGAAAACTGCACAGAACATCACCAGGACGGAGCTGCCCTCCATGGAGGATCTTTACTCCCAGCGGCTCAGGAAGAAAGCCCTCCGGATTATAAAAGACCCCCATCACCCCAGCCACAAACTGTTCTGTCTGCTGCCGTCTGGCAGGCGTTACCGCAGCATCCGGACTAAAACCACCAGATTCAGAGACAGTTTCATCCCACAGGCAATAAGACTGTTAAACACCTGAACTGTTGTAACAACATCCATAACATTCATCTGCTACTTAGTAATTATTTATCTATTTCTCTAATATATCATTCCAATAACTTGCGTATAGACTCTTATTGCACTATTTCATTTTTTATTTCCATTTTTATTACTATTTACTTGCACCATATTTTTCTGTTTATCTGTGTTATTGTGTTGCACTGTTGGAAAAGCCTGTGACCTAAGATTTTCATTGGCATAACTACACTGTAGCTATGTTCATATCTCTGTCCTCTCCAGTCAGATTGAGGAGGGGGAGCACGTCCCCAGACAACCCACTTTACCTCTGCTTACACCTATGCTGTGAGCGGATTATCGAGCCTTCATTGTAACAGTCGCGGGTGTACTGTGTATGTGCGTGTGGGAAGTGTTAAAGTAGAACATTTCACTGTAGCGCCCGGTACCTTAATGGGAAACCCTACATGTTTGAGCACCCTCTATGAAACGTCAAGCTACCCCACAGCACCCCCAAAATATAATTTCTGGCGCCGCTACTGTGGGCTAAGCCCCGAATGTTTCCAGGTCCAGGAAACGCCATTGGTGCACCATTGGTGCACCCTGGGCATGTGGATTTTTGAAGGCCCTTTGTTTTACAACAACATAATAAGGACTACATCACTACAGTCTGCCAGCCTGCGAGCCAGTCTCAGAGAGGCTGGCTGTACAAAAGTGGGTCATCTTAGGAAGGCAAAGTCGTCATCTCTGGAGATCCTGAGAATCAAGAGCAACATTACATCCATCCGGATCCTAAACCAAGTGGTGAAGGAAGTCTGTGCTGCTCTGCCACAGTCCTTGAGAGTGTACGCTTTGAACACTGCCTTGTGTGATCCGTAGATCAAGGACAGTGACAACAGTTTCCCCTATCTGCTAATCACACCAGCTGTTGGGGGCTGGAGTGAGATTTCCAGTGAGCTACTCTCTTTTATAACTCCAGAGCTGCACAAATGTCAGGTTGCATGAAGAAAAGCAGTCTACCAACTATGTGTGAAGGTACTAAACATTTTTTCTTTGGCCGGTGTAAAAGAGTCGAGTGTTTTGGTCCAGACTCCTCCCTGAAGGGCAGCTGGCGGTGCCTTTACAAGCTGCCGGTTGAAAAGCGGACCACAGACCTCCAGTGGAGGATTGTACGCTGTGCAATAGCGAAGAACAGATACAGAGCTACTTGATCCGGAGCTGGGAGAGGGGCGTGTTTTCTGTTCAGAGGTTGAGAACCTGGAACATTTGTTCATTACATGTCCTCAGCTGTCTGCTCTCTTTCACCTTTTAAAAGGGTGGTTTCAGGGTCTCGGGTGGATTTTTCCTTTGCTCTATTTATCTTTGGTCCAAAGTACTCTGCCAAGAAGAAGATGAAGAGCTGATTCTTAATTTCTAGTGCTTTTTGTTTGTTTACTGGCTGTTTGTTATTTTCTGTTATTGTTTCTGTTTGTTGTTTTCTTCACTCAAGTGATGAGGTAAAAGTGGTATGCTGTATGGAGCTAATTTCCTGCCATAACTCCACAAACAAACTAAACAAGTTTTACAAATGCCTAACAAACACAGTGTGTTTTGCAAATACAAAACACCATCTACAAACTAATGCATTTAGTTTTGCAAATAAAAAACGTATCAATCAAACAAACACATAACATTTTTCTAATAAATCATTTTTCAGAGACAAATTCAGCTTAGTACAAGTACAAAACTTATTTTGACAACTACAAAACTTTTTTCAAAACTTTTTCTTCTCACGGCGGAATATTACTGCCAAAAGTCACGTGACACACTCACGTGACTTTTGGCAGTAATATTCCGCCATGGTTGTGCTCATACACACATGCTCGCTCACACATGCTCCACGGCAGCAGGGGGCGCTACTGAGTCCATTTGGACGGCGGGAGGTTGAGCAGAGCATGGAACCGCCCCTGCCAGTCTGATGACAGGTGTTAGCGATCCGATACCAGACTAACAATAGGCTATCATGTTAAATATCTCTCATTGTCTGGCCTTGGAGAAATTAACCTATGCTTTAAAGGGATGCTTTATCTTTAATAAAATATGGGGGAAATTATTACAGTTTTAGAAAGGAACTAGATATGACTTTGGCAATGTATATGCTAGATATAATTGGATGTGATGTAGCTTCTTGTCAGCTTTGTAACCTAATGTTGAAACCTTTTATAAATGCCCATTTATATATTTTTTTTATAATTTATGATGTTTTGAGTTTTCACTTTTGAATTATGCTGACAGCATCTGTATATTTTTGCATTTCATTTATTTAAGGATAACTTTTTCCTTGTTTAATGTGTTGTATTTATTTTTCTTTCTTCTCTTGGGGATTATGTGTTTGTGTCTTTTGCTGAAAGAAAAAATTCCAACAGAAGAGTTGTTTCTGGTGAAAAATGTTAAACTCCACAAGTTACTGTTTTATAATTATATAATATAATGATATCAAGGAGACTGCAGGAGCTAACTTACACCAATTATATATATATCGTTATATATATATATATAATTATATATATATCGTTATATATATATATAATTATATATAAAAATGTGGCTTTTGCCCACCAGTGATCAGTGGAGGAATAAGTG
>NW_011369706.1:0-3649 GCF_000735185.1 Notothenia coriiceps
TCCTTAATCCTTAATTTAGGTTTAAATATGTTTTCTAATAAAATATTCAAAAATAAAAAAATGTATAGTTCAGCAAAATCTAAACATTGTAATTGTAAGTACACTAAAATGAAAAAAAGTGAAAGTTAAATGCATTTTATTAAATGTTTTATTTAAAAGGTTTTATTAAAATAATCATAATATCTCAAATAAGTGCAATTATCAAAGAAAACCTAAAATCCAGAAATATTTTACAAGATTTATGCGATTTTACAAAAGCAAAAATAAACATATGAAATTATTATAGATCTGAAAAATATAAATGCTGTAATTTGTATCTCAAATACAAATTATATGAAAGTTACGGCAAGTTTAAGATAATTTTGTTAAATTTTTTGTAAATCTGAATATGCAAAATAACTTGAATTATCAAGACGATGCTGCTCCCATGTTGATGCAAAACGGGTGATTCTGCAAACTTTTACTGAAAATATTTTCAGTAACTTTTGCTGACAATGTTTCTGTACGTCTATGGGCAAATATTTGCAAGTTTCTGCAGTGAGAATGTCACAAAATGATTTAATAAGAAAAGCCAAATTCTGGGAATAAAAAAAAGAAGTGACATTGAAAAAAAGAAGTAAAACAAATAAATAAAAAAATAAATAAAAAAGGCATATTTAGAAGAAAAAAGTCTAATTTGATGCATTGTGGGACATGTAGTTTATGGGCAACGCGCTTCTGTAAATCATCATGTAACCGTATAATAAACATATAATATTCTTTGCAAGCTGTTGTGGGGCCACAGGAAATGAACTCACAGGCCGGATTTGGCCACCGGGCCTTGAGTTTGACACCCCCGGTGTAAAGGAACCAGTTGAAACCCAGCTAATGAGTCCTGAAATAAGCTCAAGAGGTTGCTATCAGTCAAATCAGTAAATACCCCACTGTTGAATACGTCATCACTTCACCACTCTATAAGATAACATTATGATTCCTCTCCAAAAAGGTCTGGTTTGAACTGGTATCTCAAACTCTAATGTTTGATAAAGCATTGTTCTCTTTCCCCTCCCAAAAAATACACAGTATGTGACCCTAAAAAGATGGAGTCTCCTGCCCTTTGCCACCATCCTCCTGTCCATCCATCCCACACTAACTGAAGTGGTGACTTCAATGGCTCACTGTCCTTGGTTTCTTCTTGAGGAAAAAACACCAAATGTCCCCGACGTCTTGCAGGACGGGACGATCCTGGACCAGAACCGATATAAAGTCATTTGCCAGACCTTCAAGAACAAGCGTCGGTTCGTGACGCTCTACGACACCCGCAACAAGATACCAGTGTTTTCTGCTTTCAAATACAGAGGGACAGATGGAACAAAGAGTAACAGACCACTTTGGAGGATGGAGCCACAGGTTTGTTTATCTTTCTCTGACTCAAACATTATTCAACTTTCGACTATTCAATGGCGTTAAACTCCGTCCACCAGTTTTTACACTTTAAGAGAGAGACAGCAACCTCATCAGCAACTGACAGGTTGATTAAGAAAAGTGTTTATAGCGTGAGAGCAATAGATAATGGGAATATGACGCCATCAACAGCAAGTCAGCCATCTTTGGGGGATACAAGCGACCGTAACCCATTGACTCTCTCTCCATTATGGTGAGCAAAGTAGCGTCACTTTTTGAATTGAACTTTTTTAATGTGGGCACTGTTTGTGTCCTTGGCTGTAACTGCCACTCATATGACCAATGAAAAAACAAGACAAAGAACCTTGGTTTTACATTTTATAGTTTTATAGCAAAATGGAAACGATGGAGAGGCAGCCAACATCAGCAGAGATGCCGTATGGGTCGGACCAATGTTATTTATTAACTTTAGTTCAGTACAACAATGCTCCTCTGCTTCTGAAGAGAGCTTCTGTCGGTAATGGCAATTATATTTCGCCATTGCTTTATTCATATTAGGTGAACAACATCCAAAAGTAAAATGTCTTATGTAATCACTTCAGTTTGAGTTATCAAATTACTTCCAACAAGTTTATTTTAAAAGCACAAAATAAATACCGCTGACTGAGCCTTCTAACTTTTGCAGCTCGAGCGGAAGACAAACGCCATCAACATGAGGAACGATAAAAAACGAAACCAAAAAAAAAACCAGGCCAGTAACTCTGATTATTTGTTCAGTGATCCATATAATAGGGGCCATTTATTTCCAAACAGTTATGGATTTGATAAAGAAGACAGAGACTCCACATTCACCTTGACAAACATTGTTCCACAAGTGAAGAATTTCAATGGTGGCAGCTGGGCAGAAATGGAAAGATGTGTCCAATGCTTCCTGAACAAACACTGCATCAACAGTTTTAATCTCCTCGAAGGCTTTGTAGTGACCGGGGCAAAGCCCGGCAACACCCAACTCAAAGAAAGGGTGAATATACCATCCCTTCTCTGGTCAGCATTCTGCTGTTACAATCACACAAAGGACAAGTGGCTGGCAGCTGCATACTGGGGCGACAATGTTCCAGGAGAACATTCCAGAAACCTTGAGCCAAAGACTTTGGCCGAACTTCATGAGCAACTGGGATTTGAGGTGTTTCCTGGAACACAGTGTCCTCTTCGTGAACATGCCCTACAAGAAGAACAAAGTAGAAGAAGGAGAAGAGGTATTTCTGCTTCTTCTTCTTTTTGCCCATGTCTTCCCCAAACTTCAACCACATCTGCCCCTCCCACCACCACACCTAGCTTTCCCTCTTCCACCGTCTCTACCACCTTGAGCACCACTTTATCTACAACTACAGACAAAACAACAACAGTCCCTATAACCACAAAAACAGCCACCACCACAACAACGACAAAGACAACAACAACAACTACAAATAAAGATAATCCCGATGATAACAAGGGTGGTGAAGGAGGAGATGGTGGAGGAGGAGGTGGTATAGGTGGTTTTTTCGGTGCTTTAGGTGGTTTTTTCGGTGCTTTAGGTGGTTTTTTCGGTGCTTTAGGACGGGCTTTAGGAGGTGCTTTAGGTGCTTTAGGAGGTGCTTTAGGAGGTACTTTAGGAGGTGCTTTAGGAGGTGTTAATTTGCATACAACAGTTCCTGCTACGTCTCAAACTGCCACTACATCTGGCCATGTAGCTACCACAACAAGAATTCCTTTAACTACTGTTTTCCACAGTTTTGCCACTAAACCTACAACTACAGAAACATCAACCGGTACAACTTCCCAAATCACAACTAACTTCACCACTACGACATCTACCCCAGCCATTCTTTCAACTTCCAAACCCCAAACTAACTCCACCACTACGACATCAACCCAAACTATTCCTGCAACTTCTGAACCCAAAACTAACTCCACCACTATGACATCAACCGCAACTATTCCTGCAACTACTAAACCCCAAACATACACAACCAACCCATTGACAACTATTCCTGCTACTTCTGAGCCCCAATATAACTCCATCATTATGACATCAACACCAACTATTCCTGCAAGTTCCGAACCCAAAACTAACTCCACCAACCAGACTTCAACGGCCTTCATTCCTGCAAGCACTGAATCCCAAACCAACCAAACCCCAACTATTCCTGCTACTTCCGAACCACAAATTAACTCCACCAGTTCGACATCAACCCCAACTATTCCTGCAACTTCCGAACCCCAA
>NW_011369707.1:0-3460 GCF_000735185.1 Notothenia coriiceps
GGAAATGTTATTTTAAATGCAATTAAATCAAGTTATTTTGATAAAACTAATGAAAAATATAATTAAAAATAATATTTAAAAAAATAAATATTTGTTGCCACTGTCTAAAAATAGCATAATAGGAGACCTTTAATTACATGTATTATGTCAACCGATTTCACATAACTGTATTAAGCTTATCCAAAGCAATAATATTAAGTTTAAATACAAAATATTAGGTTTAACCTAATACTATTGCTTTCAATTAACTTATACAGTTGTTTGTTGACAAATAGCAATGCACTTTTTTACGTAAATGCTTAGCTAATAGTTCCCCTGCAGTTATTGTGCTAGCTAAAGCGTGCATGTATCTAGGTGTGTTCAGGAGTTGCTAATTGGTATCGACGGAGCAGCATCAGGCCGTTCAGATCAGCAGAGCAATCTCTCCCTGACACGCGGCGTGATTTTATTCCACAGCCCAGGTCAAAGGTCCCATTCAGGATCAATGAGAGAGCAGAGAGGAGCGGGGCAGGGGGCTCTGTGCCGCCGATATTAACACGTCAATGCTAAAGAACAAGAAGCAGATGATGTCTGACAAAGATGTTAAAAAATGACAACACAGATGACCTTCTGTTAATGGGAAGTGGGTTTGTACATTTATTTATATATCGACTGGACTAAGAATATATTCACCTATGCTATACATAAACTACATAAACGGATTTGTCTCAAAAAGTTTCCAAACAAATGATCATACTTCTTTTATTGCAAGCTTTTGTCCAAAGTTCAGACGTCAGTGAGATCAACTAAAACAGGGACATCTGACTCTCAGGGTTGTTAAGTTTAAAAAGGCTGTGACAGAAATGCAGTTTCAGATCTCATCAACTATCCCCCGACCTACCCGCACACATCTAGCTTACATCGCTGTATTTTGCAACCATTTCTCACAGGACAGACCGATTCAGCTCTCCTAATTGAATGAGACACATTTTTCCTGCGCCTGATATTCTCATATGTGACACCAGGCCTTTGCAACAGGAACTGTATGTTAATATAGTCAGCAGGACAAATTAAATTGTATAGAAATAACTCATGGGCTGCACAGGGTCGGGAGAGTTACTCTGAAAGAGCCCTGTTCTGCTCATGTTCAGCTTCATCTCAGTATGTAGTGTCTCTACTTTAAAGAGTCCTCTCCTGCTGATGTTCAGGTGTATATCAGTACGTAGTGTCTCTACTTTAAAGAGTCCTCTCCTGCTGATGTTCAGGTGTATATCAGTACGTATTGTCTCTACTGGGACATGTCTCCGTGCTTTAATGTTCAAAAATATCTTTATTTTCTAATACTGCCTGTGCTGCAGCTCCTCTTTTCACCCTCTGTCTGAAACCAGAGCCCAGTCTGCTCTGTTGTGAGTAAAAATGATTTTATTGATATGAAAAGCTGCCTGTCACTCAGCATATTCAGACAGCAGCCTATACACCAACACTGAAACACATGAGCAAATACTACGGTTTAAAAAAGCAGAAATAAAATCTGAGCTGACAGAAAATGCTCCGTTATAGTTTAATACACACAGTTAAGCTCACACACACTATTTTATGAACATATAGGTTCACCTGCTGAAAGTGAATATTATTTTTACAACTTTTACAAACTAACACTATATGCTCTAACTACAGTATGGAATAAGAGCACCTCGAATCAGGTTTCAAACTGCCGAACAAAAGGAAGGAAAACCACAGACAAATAAAGGCAATATAAAGGCCTGAAGATTTCGAATTAAATAAATTCTTGGCCTCCAAAATAGTATATTTGACAAATGCTCTCTAGTTGAAAACACAAAATAAAAGCAAATATTTTTGTTTAAAAGGTCCCATGTCATGCTTTTCCGGTTATTACCCGTCCCCCTGTGTGTTATGAAGGTTTTTCTGTATGTAAACGGTCTGCAGAGTCAAAACCCTCAAAGTACACCCTGGAGCGAGTAAAACTCTAACACAGAAAATACCTCCCCAAAACGCCTCGCTGGAGATAAGTCACTGTCCATTGATTCTTCCGGGTAACTCATGATGTCATGCGTTTCCCGGAACCAAATGGACCAATCCGTGGAGCCGTTACGTCACGTCCGTGGAGCCGTTACGTTAAGCCCCCGCTGATTGGTCCAAATTGACCAATCCATGGACTTCCTCACACACACACTCAGTGCATCCAGGCAGCTCTGCTGATAGGCTTGTTTGAGACGCGTTGCGGCTCGCCTCGAAAGTAGACGAGAATGGCCGATCGCAGTCGGGGGAGGTCTCAAAAAGCTCGCCTGAAGTCGGACAGCTCCGAGTCGGCTTCTTCTTCTTCTTCTTCTTCTTCTCTCGGTTTTTTGGCGGATTGCAAACAACTTTAAGGTGCATACCGCCACCTCCGGAGTCGGCTTGACTCGGTTTGCATTTATAAAGAATGCACACGTGTTTAATCGTTAATGTCAGATATGTAATGTAAATACATTTGTTCCTGCTCAAGATTTGATTCAACTTTATTGTTATTGCACATATTACAGGTACTGAGACAACGAAATGCAGTTTCCAACCAGGAGTGCAACAAGCAGTAAAGTGAAAAGTAATGTACACAATCTACAGAATGAAATATAGAATGAATTGAATGATGAATAAACAGTGAGGAGGGGTATGAATACACTAGATATACACAGCAGCCTGTGAGCAGTATGTGTGTGTATGAATATGCTAAGATATATAAAGTATGAAAACGGTAAGCAGGGCAAGTATAATATAACATATATAGATATTAATTTCATGATGATAAACATTGTGGAACAATTATGAAAAATGTTAATGGAGGGGGCGACGTAAAACTGACACAAAACAACAACACACTTTTGCCGAGCCAATTGGAGAGTTTCATCACCAGCACGTGGTAAAAACCACCAATGAGCGCTCAGCTCGAGATACCAGCGAGTCGTTTCCCATCAAGCATTTCGCTTCCGCAGCCCGTCAATATGGTCTAGCTGCGGCCGCGGACACTACATGACACTACACGACACTACTACACGACACGCCCACCTGACACGACACTACGGTGGCTGAGAGGCACTACCGTTAAAAGCGAATTGACGACACTCCACGACAGGAGGAGAGGTTTTGGGGTTTAGGTTTGGGAGGGAGGAAGGAAGATTAGGATTAGGTAAAAAGGTAGGGAGTGGTTAGGGTTAGGATGGGGGGAAGGGAAGGGTTAGTTGAAGGGAGGGAAGAGAACTGCTACCCGGGAAACAGGATGCAACGCGTCATCTGTGAAGCTCCAGAGAGCCGCAGTGACGCGTCCTTAAACCCGGAAGTAAACTTCTTCCGGTTCCTTCGTCTAAAACGCAATGCAATTTCTCCATTAGGATTTTGGAAAATAGCTCGAAATAAGGTCTGTGGTTGACACATATTTAAGAGATGGATCACGTTTTGTTCAGCCGGATAATATCCACATGTCAAC
>NW_011369708.1:0-2483 GCF_000735185.1 Notothenia coriiceps
AAAAAAAAAAAAACATCCGTGTGCTGCATGTGCTATGACGCGTCAGCTGGGAACCCTCAGACTTCATTCAGAGCGGAGCCTGGTCATTAAGTTAATTTGGTCGGGCAGGAAATCCAAAGTGTGGATCTTTCTGAGCAAGTAAAGGACGAGCAAAAGGTCTCCCCCTGCCTCCCATCAGAGCGCAGCTTCCTGAATGCCGGCTTCAAAACACAGAGCTTAATTATCCCGACGACAACGTGTGTTATTTTCTCAGAATCGGAGGAAAACGGCAGCAGTAAGTCAGGCAGTAGCCTAGCTTTGTATCAACATTATATAGACCTATAATATATACTCATTCTGACCTCAGAAAACGATAAAGCTTTAATTTCTTGATCAGGGCGTAATGCGGAGGGATTTTTGCCGACGCTCATATTTTCAGTGTTTCTGTTTCCTCTGTAGTATTTATTGGGTTGTTATATTCACATATGAAAAATAAAAACTAGAACTGAATGTTCCGTGTGTGTCCTCGCTGCTTGTTCACACACACAAGAATCCTTACCGGAGCTCCTGCTGTTTATATCGCTGCATCCGTGCGCTGTGACTCTCATGCGCTCTCATTTAATTTATATTTCAAAGGTTCATTATTACAGGTTTATTTTATATTTTATGTGAAGCACAACGTACCATGCTGTTATAATAACGCTCTTTATCAGCCTTTGAAACTGAAACCATTTTGGGAGAAGAAAATAAGAATTAAAACAAACATATATATTTATAATCATAATATATAAACGTGCAACGATTAGTTAACTAATCACCTTAATTGACGACTATTGGTCGACTAGAAAAATCGGTAGGAAAAGTAGGAAGCTACTGTGTCGTAAAAGAGACTGCTCAAAGTAGTGACAGGGACTTGGCCGCCTTTAGCTCACTGCACCAGTGTGGACCTGATGCCTGGGTAAAGGTTTGGATGTGGCCTAGACATTTTCACTATAAATATTCCTACAACAATTCATCAAAGTGATTTATCTTGAGTAAAGAAGCAGATGTTTTTGGCCTTCTTGTGACACAGCTTTCATACATCCTCTGAACAAAAATGTGCTGAATTCATCATCCAATAAATCACTGAAACAAGGAGTCAATTAAAATGGGCAATTATAGTTATATACGTCCAGATATTTGTATACTAGGAGAACCATAACACTCCCCATGTTGTTTACCAAGAAGTAGCTCCAGTATGTACCTTACTTTTAACCCACAGATTGAGGTTTTCCCATTTTAGCTTTGGAGAAAGAAAGGAGAGACAACAGAGATACGAAAGTCAGCTGGGGACAGAAAGCATTAACAAAGGGAGAGGAAGAGAGCTGGTGATAAATCAAAGCAACTCAGATTACTCTGATTGGCTGATTGAATTTCCTTGTTCCAACAATTATGAAACTGTGGCCACATCCAATCCTTTATTTATTTACAGAAGTGTGTCCGTACAGGATTTAAAGCAGGCTTCACTGTGTGAGGAATTAAGCTTTTCTTACCCAGTTTTACCCGGTAACCCCTTCCAACAATCTGTCTAACTCTCAATCATATATATTATATAATTCACAATTGCATTAAGGTAAAAAATCAAATACTACACGCTTTCATACATAAATCCAAAAATTAAAACAAATGAAATGTTGTAAATACAGTAAAAGCATTTGAAGGTGTGATTAGGTTGAACTGAAGGCACTCACCTATAAGATCCAGGGAGGTGTTGAGAGGAGGAACTAGAGAGGCTGCAGACAGGACCAGTGCCTAGAGAATCAAATAAGCTTCCATCAGAGCAAATCCTTTTATTTGGGTAGTTTTATGTTCGTTATGAAGCATGTCTGCAGGTATATGTACTGCTACCTGGAAACGGTCTAAACCGCACAATTGTAAACACAATATATGAGCAGTGATTTACATAAAAGCATCACATCCTTAAGCAGCACAAACACGCTCTGTAGTTAGACATACTGCGTTTTGTCTTGTTTTAACCAGTTGGTTTGTGACTGACAGATCTTCCTCTCTGGGCGTACTGAAAGTGCTGCCCTCCACTCAACTTGACTGGACTTGGCTGCTGCTGATTGGCTCCCACACACTCGTTGCCCGTATCACTTCCTCGGCGCAAGGCCGGATTAACCATATGGGCACACTGGGCACGGGCAGGGACCCTTGAGCAAGAGAGGGCCCTCAGTGACAAGAGAGGAGATATCTCACTCACTCACTCACTCACTCACTCACTCACTCACTCACTCACTCACACATACACATACACATACACATACACATATACACATACACATACACACACACACCCCTCTCCCCAGCCTGACCCAAGGCTAACACTTTGGAAAGCGTCAGTCTGTCTGCTCATAACTATCTGTCACAGATAACAGTAGGGATAAACACACACACACACACACACACACACACACACACACACACACACACACACACACACACACACACACACACACACACAC
>NW_011369709.1:0-2181 GCF_000735185.1 Notothenia coriiceps
GACAGACAGACACACACACACACACACTCTCACACACACACACACACACTCTCAAACAAACACACACACACACACACACACACACACACACACACACACACACACACACACACACACACACATACACACCTACACACCTACACACACAGACACACCTACACACACACACACACACACACACACACACACACACACACACACACACACACACACACACACACACACACACACACAATCACCTTCAATGACAGAGCATAACTTTATGTTTTTAGAATATAACGACACGGTTGAAAGTCCCAGTATGCTGACATATATTCAAAGTTTAGTGTAAAGATTAAAATAGGACTTAATTGCCTCATTAGTCATGTGTTTGCCAACATTACTGAAGCATCAGGAATATAAATTAAAATGTTTTTGAATACAGGTACTTGATCTTTTTGCGAATGAATATGGAATTAACTGCACGTTTTAAATGTTTATTTTAGTATAGGGCTACCCTGTTATTTACACGTGTTTGTGCCCTGAACGCACAGCAGCGGTTAATACCTGTGATTTACATTTGACTTATTAAGCTGTTCCTTTGCTATGGTTGGACATTTAATATGTGTTGATGTTGTTATTCTTTGCTTTTCCTGCTACTGTATGATTAGTTAAAATGTCAGCCAAGCATATTGTGGCCTTGCTTGCTTAAAGGTACCCTGACATCTAAAATACATATTTCCCATTTGAGTTGTATTTCTGCATATTAATTCAGATCCTTTCGGTGTTAGTTGCAAAGCTTTGGAGAGATGTCGGCCTTCATTAGACAAACATTGTTCCTACATGAAACTGCAGCAAGCTCTGTGGATTATCTCAAAGGTGGGGTAGGTAATTTTGGAGAAACCGGCTCGAGTGCGCTAGAATTTGAAAATACACAGCCGGAAAACATCTGCCACTTCCTTCCAGAGCCCCTCCTCCAACACACACGAACGCGCACATGACCAATGAGGGCATGAGATCAGTTTGTGCCCAGATGGAAGGCTGACAGGCAGGTAGGCCATCCAGTTACTTTAGCCGGGCCGGCTCAGATGATTGGTCGTGCTTTTTACAGTACCATGGCTTCCACAGATGACATCTTTTATGGATTTTTTGTCAAAGCACTTCAGATATTCATTGCTATCGGGATGTTAAGAGCATTCCATGGAATATAACAAAAAGTGTATCCCGAGCCGGTTTCTCAAACTTACCTACCCCACCTTTAACTATCCTGGTCGTGATTTCTGTTAAAGAGACATGTTTGTTGAGTTTCTCAAACTGGTTCTAAACAAGATTGTTAAATAACAATACAGGTAAGAGCAAAAGGTATTTAAGATGTTTGTGTGTCCCTTTAAATAAGAGGTTTGCATTGCTTGTGTAAATAATATATTGAATGATAGCTGATTGTGTGTAATTCAACAATAAATAAACTCAAATCTGTCGCCAAGTCTTTGTCAAGGTCCTACTTTGTTACGGTTAACACCAGACACAGGAGCGCTCACTTGGATCAAACTGAGAACTCAAGGCTCAAAAGGCTAAATCAAAACACAAAGAGACAAACAAAGAATACTTAGTCACGAGGGATGGATAGCAGACTAGGTACGACGAGAAAAGACGAACAGGCGATCCAGCAAACCATCACCCTCTAGGTTTATACAAATCATTTAAATATTCTACTACGATTAGAAAGAAACAAGCCACACGCCAGACGGTCAATGAAGCTCAGTGGTATTATTTCCTTTCATTGTTTACCAAGTACATCCAAGTTATAATATCACACACACACACACACACACACACACACACACACACACACACACACACACACACACACACACACACACAGGGAACAGGGCTATCATTTTGATTCATGGTTTCATATGTGTTAATGTGTTTTGACGTAATACAATATTACAGGTCCTGGTTTGTCAGGCCGTGATTTTAATGCTTTTATTTGATTCTCACTTTTATCACCTGTGTTTTCCCCTGTGTGCGTGTCTCTGTCTGCCAGCAGGGAACACCTCAAAATGGATTTGTTGGACAGATTGTCCTCAGGCTCAGGGACAATTGATTTGATTGTGTCGGTAACCCGAGCTATTTCTGCCAGGAGATCAACCCTTTATTTAAGTATGTATGCAGGCGGTATATATGAAATACAGACTTGAT
>NW_011369710.1:0-1625 GCF_000735185.1 Notothenia coriiceps
TGTGTGTGTGTGTGTGTGTGTGTGTGTGTGTGTGTGTGTGTGTGTGTGTGTGTGTGTGTGTGTGTTTGCTGTGGCTGCAGACTGAATGGATCACAATGGGCGTGGCACAGGCATGTCGGACTGGAGAACGACCTGAACTCCCAGAACAGTTTCCTCACTGTTTACTTAAAGTAACTGTGGGGGTTATGGTTGGGGGGCTCTCTCACACACACACACACACACACACACACACACACACACACACACACACACACACACACACACACCACACCACACCACACCACACACACACACATCCCTACACACGCAACAGTTAGACGGAATTGCATTATTGGCTCTCACCGCAGGCTTTCCTGAAATATCAGCAACCTTATGCTTTTAATTAGTGTGTGTGTGTGTGTGTGTGTGTGTGTGTGTGTGTGTGTGTGTGTGTGTGTGTGTGTGTGTGTGTGTGTGTGTGTGTGTGTGTGTGTGTGTGTGTGTGTGTGCCCTGACGTATACCGTTTGTGTCTGTATGACCCCTTTTCCCCAAAATCCCCTGTTTTCTTTTGTAAAACATGGAAAAACTTACTCGAACAGCCCCCCCCCTTTCCCTCCTTCCTGCTTCCTAAGAACATCTCATGTGTTCCTGCTCTCCTTGACCATATATGGCCCTTCTTCCTGCCGTGGGTGTGTGGCGTCCCAAAAAGAGTATGTGGTCAAAAAAGCAGGAGCGTTTTCCTTCTTACTCAGTTTACTGTGGTCCATGTTCGAGGACGGAAAACAACAACCAGGATCCTTTTTCCCGGGGCTTTTCAGGCCGGGTCCACACAAGGTGCACTGTCGTCGTTTTATCAGTGTTGATTTAATTCCACCTGCTTTTATTTTCCTGTAATTTTCACAGCCTCAGAGCCAGCATATGATGTGCCTCTTCACATCCTCACCGGTGTTTGATGGTGTAAACGCACGCATGTAGGTGCAGCGAGATTGGGATGTAGCTACAGTTGTCTCGTGCATGCAGAGCTGGTAGTGTGTGTGTGTGTGTGGTTGGCTCGGCTCTGGTCCGCAGCCTGGGAGCCAGGCTTTGAGCTGTGCTGTTCTTACTCGGCTGATTTATGCGCCTCACAGGGAAATCTCTCATTTGTAGCTCCTTCATCTCATTTTCCCCCTCCACTCTTTCTCTCTCTTTCTCTGTCCTATCTCTTCTTTTCCCGCCGTAATGTGATTCAGTGCAGCCGCTCGTCCCAGGTGACATGCCATGCTTTGCTTGCACACCCTGCTCTCTCTAACATGAATGACTCAATTGATGAATAATAAGATAGAGCAGAAGGAAAATGCTATCCGGATCTAGTCGAGCAAAATAACTCCTTTCCTCCCCTGAACGTATTCTTTGTAAGCACCGCTCGGGTGCTTACTCACACATTGAGTGTGTTGGTGTCCCCAGTGCCATAATGCTTTTACGGACCTGTGTGTGTGTGTGTGTGTGTGTGTGTGTGTGTGTGTGTGTGTGTGTGTGTGTGTGTGTGTGTGTGTGTGTGTGTGTGTGTGTGTGTGTGTGTGTGTGTGTGTGTGTGTGTGTGTGGGGGTGTGTGTGTGTGTGTGTGTGTGTCCTGGTCCACTCTTTGTATCCCTCAGTATGTTGTTAT
>NW_011369711.1:0-2855 GCF_000735185.1 Notothenia coriiceps
TAGCGGGAGTGTTTACGTGTTCGGTGTAATGACGTACAACGGCCTCGACAACTTCTGTAGTCCTATTCAGCCACATGCTAACAACCATCGTTTTTCACACACGTAAACTGGGGGTGACTCACTGCTGATGTATTAATGTCGTAGAACCAAACGTGATCCGTGAAATGAAATGTGTGTCAACCACAGACCTTATTTCGAGCTATTTTCCAAAATCCTATGGAGAAATTGCATTGCTTTTTGGCGAAGGAACCGGAAGTGGTAAAATGCTAACTTACTTCCGGGTTTTAGGACGCGTCACTGCGGCACTCTATACCGTCCAATCAGGTACCGGTACTGACTTAGTACCAGTTCTTGATACCCATCCCTAACTCCAACAAAAAGTGTATTTGCACCTTGTAGCACTTGTGTCGGGGGCAAGACATCTAATGAATAGGACTGCATCCGACTGAATATGAATATCAAAAAGCACAGGATTTATTTTTTCACGACACATGGTTTCCTTTCTTCTTCTTGTTCATAAAAGCGGAGGGTTAATTAAAATCTTTCATGAGTACTTATAATTTAATAGCAAACTCATTCTGATTACTAGTAGTCAAGGACTTCTGCTGAGTCACAGGGCACGATCTCTCTCTACTGAAAACTTCCCAACAATAGAGAGCAAAAACTTTCTCTCCAATAATCCTGCTTTAAAAATGCATATTAGACATAAAACTCAACCAGAGGCACCTTCATAATGCATCAAAGCCTTAAAGGGAAAAGAACTCGAGGCGTTTGTTGAATCCATGTACTGCCTGCAAGTTTTCATGGTAGGAACTTGGTGTATCTGTGTCTCAGGGTTCAAGTCATTAGCAGTGTGTTTGAGGACTATAGACATTTGTTAGGAATTATGTCAAACCCCATTCAAATGTTAACTTCTTTTTCACTGAGGAATCATGTTGTTTAAAACCGCTAGGAAAGCGAGAGGCAGTCACTGTTGCCTCTCTATAGGCATAATGCCAACCATGCTGTCAATGAGAGACAGTAATATTATTAAAGATCGTAAAAATCATCTTTCTTTCTATTGCATATTTAAAATAGAAGTTATTATAGTTATTAAGAGTTGAATAGTATTTACCTCTTTGGCAATATCAGCTTCAATGTTCAACTAGTGATATATTAGGGCTGTCAGTCGATTAAAATATTTAATCGCGATTAATCGCATGATGCACATTTTTTATCTGTTCTAAATGTACCTTAGAGGAATATTTGTAATACTCTTATCAACATATGAGTGGACAAATATGCTTTATGCAAATGTTTGTTTATTATCATTGGAACAATGACAAATATTCTCATGAATATTTTCAATACAACAACCTGGAACCTCTCTCTCTCTCTCTTACACTCTCTCCCAATCCTGTGTACTTCTTTGCACTGAGCCAGTTGCTCTAAAAGACAAGCCTGTTTACAGTTGTCGGCAAAATGCCGCTCCTTTGTCTTCATAACAGTCAAAGCATGAGACTGAAGGTCAAACTGTGGGTCAAAATAATACGCTGTAATGTACACGTTGGATGCGATCCGAATTATCTAACGCAGCCCTTCGTCCTCCACAATGTTAAGCTGTAGCCACCCATTTAGCTATCGCTGTTGAAAGCTTGCTGCTCGTAGACGACGTGTCCAGGCGTCTCCCAGGCAAACTGTCAAGTGTGGTCAGCCGCAATCGAGCGGCAGGAGCGGGGCTGTCAGCATCAGCTGTGTGCTTGGCTTGCTGTTTAAAACACCTTTTTTTGTATCCATATCTCTCGCTAGAATCTCCCACCATCCAACTAACAACAACAACGTCAAGCCTTTGGGCTCTGAAGCTACGGGGCGGGCCGAGGACAAATACACATGCGTTAATCACACTTTAAAATAATTAGTGGCGTTAAAAAAAATTCCGTTACTTGACAGCCCCAATTACAGGATATGTGCACTTGCCTCACATCATCATTTTTATTAAGAAAACTCTCTTCAAGAAAATTTGAATATGAAGTCCACCAATAATTAATTTTGACTCTCATGTTGAATGTAAAAGTCTGTGAGTCTTGATATGTTGCCAAAATCTACACTCATTGTAGTAGTGCGCTAATACCATGGATGTATAATAAGAACTAGGGATGTCCCGATCACCTTTTTTTGCTCCCGATCCGATTCCGATTATTTGATTTTGACAATCTGCCGATACTAAGAGAAGAAAAGGTAACAGATAACGGTTGGTCATCCAACGCGATGAATTCAGCTATCAGGGCTCGACAGTAACGGTTGCCAGGTTGCCATTGGCAACCATTCAGAAAAAATGTCAACCACTTCTTGGCCTTTGGTTGCCATCAGTGGCATAACTTGAAGAAATAAGGACAGCAAAAAGTGTTCCCCAAAATAGATAAATGTTAATTATGTGTTGTATTAAGACTGATATTTAAAGGTCACATGTCATGCTTTTCCGGTTATTACCCGTCCCCTTGTGTGTTATGAAGGTTTTTCTGCATGTAAACGGTGTGCAGAGTCAAAACCCTCAAAGTACACCCTGTAGCGAGTAAAACTCTAAAACAGAAAATACCTCCCCAAAACGCCTCGTTGATGAAACGTCATCATGACGTCATCATCCATTTGATTATTCCGGGTACGTGCTTACGAAAGCACGTACCCGGAACTAAATGGGCCAATCCGTGGAGCCGTTACGTTACGTCCGCGGAGCCGTTACGTTAAGCCCCCGCTGATTGGTCCAAATTGACCAATCCACACACACACACACTCAGTGCAGGCAGCCCTGCTGATTTCTGCTCCCTGCTGCAGGCTGATAACAGACAGTTGGGATCGCACGAAATTCTCTCTGCAGA
>NW_011369712.1:0-1513 GCF_000735185.1 Notothenia coriiceps
AGTTTAGGAGTCAAATAACACTGTCATTGATTGCATTGAGAGAAAATGAGGTCATTTATAATCCATTAGGAAAAATAAGTAAAAAGTCAATCAACGGTGTATTCGTTAAAAAGTACATGTTTTGCACGAACACTCATGTCCGAATCATATATATTAAATTACTGTACTTTATTAAGTAATGCATTATTGTGTGTTTCACCTAAATGTGGTTGAAGTGGGGTTTATTACTCCCTAAATATTTCCGGGTAGCTTAACCTGTAATAATACATAACATAAAGAACCAGTAATCAAAGCTGTATAATAAATGCAGGGGAGAAGAGGGTGCATCATTTGCCAAAAAGTAGTAAAGTAAAACTATAAGAAGTGAATGTACTTATTGACTTTCCAACACTGTAAGAAACATAGTTTAAACGCAGTATAGTCTTAAGTCTTGTTATTGTTATAAGCACTCGTAACTACACAATAACACATCAAAATGCACTGATACAATCAACACTCATAGTAACTTGCACGTTGCTGTTTTTATGCAAGGACGAAGTGCATTATGAATCTTGTAGGAATAATACACTTAGATATTTTTATAATGCATTATAATCGCTGTTCAAATGCATCGGGGGAAATGATAAGGTCAATTTCCAGTGACCTTGCCGGCGGAGCTGTTCTCTCTGTTCCTCGTCTTCGTTATCGGCAGGTTTTACGTTACATAATTTGCTCTGTTGTCTGCAGAGACTTCCATTTCATCCGTGAATCCCAAAAGGGGTGAGTCAGGGTGAGAGGGGGGAGAAAGTAAGAGAATAAAGAGGCAGATCCTGAGCTGGTTATCAAGCCGCTGACATTGAGGCTGTGATGTTTCGTCTTTGTGTTTCTGTGTGTCAGAGCGCATCATCTCAGCGTCGCGGAACCAAAGAATGATCCATCAGTATCCAGATGTGTTTATGGGAGAATATCTGCCCTGAAAACATGCCTGTTGTCCCGCTGTTTACTCTGGACAGTGGTCACTTGAGTTGAATTATGGGTTAGGGTCAATCATCCTTACACTTTGACTCTCAAACATACAGAAAATGGCGGCACACTGGACAAAATGCTCCAAAAACAAGTAAAAAAAGAACGAAAATGAGGTTTTATCTCGTGTAATAAGTAAAACATCTGCCAATAGAACAAGTGACAATTAGTTTACTGTGGACAGTTGTCACTTGAGTTGAGTTATGGGTTAGAGTCAATTATACTTACACTTTCACCCTCAGACCTACAGAGAATGGCAGCACACTGGACAAAAAGCTGTAGCAGAAACAAGTACAAAAATAATGAAAACACGAGTCAATTATAGTTACACGTTTACCCTCAAACATACATGGAGGCGTGTGGTGCAGTGGGTTGAGCGTAGGTGTTGGGGTCAGGGGAGCACAGGTTCAAACCCCACTGTAGTCAGCATGTCGTTGTGTCCCTGAGACACTTCACCCCAAATTGCTCCTGTGAGGATTGTCCACAGTATTGAGTATGTAAGTTGCTTTGG
>NW_011369713.1:0-1747 GCF_000735185.1 Notothenia coriiceps
CTTAAGAGGAGATGATCCGCTGCATGTCGTCCATCACAGCTTCCTGGAAACTGTCTTCCAAGCACCAAACCTCCACATCAGACTGTTTGTCCTGACATCCCGGAGACACACGACGAAGACGGAGAGGTGTTCGGATCCAGCGCTCCCTCCCTACGGCTTTCTCAGAAACATCCTCCAGAAGAGAGGAGGAAGTCTGGACTCTTTCCAGAACAAACAGAACTGCAAGCGTCACTCTAAATCTGGTTTCATCTCCCAAAGGTCTTCTCTTTTGTCCCAAAAGGAAACTAAACAGGTTGGTTAGATTCGGTAGATGTGTAAAATGGTGTTACGCCAAAAACCATGTTTATTTTGTATTTTACTTAATAGCCATACTCACCAATTAAGCTGTAATGGGTGCTTATTTTAATTATCAATGTATGCGTTAATAAATGTGTTTATTTTGCAAATTGGTTCTTGAGGCTCCAACTAAAGTCTTGAATTTCCAACTCATTTTACACTGATTGATAATGAAACATCTTACCAATTCGGGATCAAAATGTACATCTAATCTTATATTATCTATTCTTATCTTAAACTAAACATAGAAAAGCTTCAAAATCTGAAAGATTTAACTAGTTTT
This sequence comes from Notothenia coriiceps, assembly GCF_000735185.1. Lineage (NCBI taxonomy): Eukaryota > Metazoa > Chordata > Actinopteri > Perciformes > Nototheniidae > Notothenia > Notothenia coriiceps. Next base: position 620 of record NW_011369713.1, read on the forward strand.
CTGTCCATATTCTACCACCTTTTGGTTTGTATTTCTCAATGAAAATAATCTAAAAGATTTGTAACCTTAAATCTGGTGCATTTGGTGTATTTTAAAAGTGTTTTAGATCTTTCTATTTAACTAGCTGAATCAGAGAATGATGGGTGTTTTTGCATCCAGAAAGGTGAGTAAACTAATGACCTTAAAAGCTAAATAATCACTTAATGTTCATATTGTAGTTTTGCTTTGTTCGTATGTATTTCTCAGTGAAAACGTTCAAAAAAGACACATTTTCTGACCTCAAATCTGGTGCATTTTAAGTGTGTTTTTAACCCTGGATTCCTGATCAAACAGACGTTGGCTCAGCTCACCTCCTTCAGGTCTCCCTCGTCTGGTTTGTAGGTCACGATGTATCTGCGAACGGCTCCTGGAGCGGCGTCCCAGCGGAGCTTCATGGTGCTGTGAGTCACGTCTGTGATCGTGAGGACTCCGACGGGAGGCACCGGCACTGAGGAGGAGATGAAAAAAAACATCAGACTGAGATACAGAGATGGGAAGTACTGGAGTACAAATACTTTGATGCTGTACTTAAGTACCGTAATTTTCGGACTATAAGGCGCACCTGAATATAAGCCGCAGCAGCTAAATTGAATGATGTGTACATATATAAGCCGCACTGGACTATAAGCCGCAGGTGTTTTAATGTTTCATTACCATATGTAAGGGTTCGTGCACAGAGGGGATTGTCGGGAAAGAGATGGCTGTTTGAGGAAGCTCCCATTTATTAACATTTCAACAAACAAGTTGCATATTTGCATAACGTATTCAAGTGTTAGCATTTAGTGCAATAGTAGCTACAGAACATGTAGCTGTGTAAACTGTACTGTATCACATAGCGTTTCAGACACACAAACTTTTCAACTTTCAAACTTAAACGGTGCGCTCCCAGCGCACGTACCGGCAGTGATCTACAGCAGTGGTTTTCAACCAGTGGTACGGGGACAAACTGTCTCGCTCTCGTAATGTCTGTCTGTCTTGCTCTCGTTCTGTCTCTCGTACCACTCTCGGTTCCACTTTTACTTTTGCGCGCTACCTGTCTCACTCTTTTCCGGCCTCCAGCTTTTCCTGCTGGAACCCGCCGCTTAAAGG
>NW_011369714.1:0-1976 GCF_000735185.1 Notothenia coriiceps
AGAATTTACCAGGAGTGGGGTTTGAACCCACGAGGGCTATTGCCCATTGGATCTTAAGTCCAACGCCTTAACCACTCGGCCATCCTGGTTCTATTTGTGGGTCAGAATACTCCATATTGACCAAATAATTATGGCACAAATGAATGCCTAAGAGTAGCGTGAATCCAAAAATGAAGAATTTAATTCCCAGCTCCATGAATCTATTACTCTTGGTTAGTTGACTTATTTAAAATTGTGCATGATAACATGTCATACTGTTTCCTGGAAGCCTTGGAACAACCGATGTGGCAGATAATGATTGAGCTCCTATCAGATCTCAGGTCTGATGGCTTAAATAACCAGCCATCCTGGTTACTGTTTGTGTCATTTGTAAAGCTTTTTGCCAGTGTGCAACTTCGTACAGAGAGACTCACAGTTTCAGTTGGGCTGTTTCTCTGTGTTTTGATCCAACTCTATACGAGACTGTTGTGGAAGTTCAATGTATTTTTTTTGTTCTTTGAGTATTTGGGAGAATCATTGAATTGTGAGGTGATGCGGTGTGAAGTGCTCGATCCAGGAAAATAAGAAACAAACACACACACAAAAATCAAAGGCATGCACTCACACTCGCGTGTTTTCCATTAAGGAATGTAGAATTATTGTTCAGCGGAGATCTGAGGTGTGAAATAATCCCACTGTTTGTTTGATTCCCTGCGATGTATGACAAATCAAGATTTCCCAACAAAAAAGCAACGTTTTCTAAACCTGTTTGTCACCCTTATAATAAGTGTTATTCTCACCTGTGTATCAGCTTTTCATCCTGTTTAAATTAGCACCAGGATGACGTGGTGTTATATCCCACTGTCAAAGCAGCAATCTTCTCATGTATCACCTTCCATTCTCTGTTAACTTTTCATTCTGGTTTAATTTTTTCTCCATCTGCCTATTACTAATACTACCTTTTCATTTGGGCATCAATGAAAGGCTTTAATCTTCCTCTTTTGACGGGTTAAAGCACAGTCCTTGAGAAACCTTGAAGGGACTTTGCCCATCTCTTCCATTTACTGGGCTTTCTAGTGGCAGCATAAATAAATCACAATGCTCCATTCCCTCGCACATCTACAATGAAATACACCCAGAGAGAGAGAGTAAGAGATACTGTACGCCAAACAGAAATAGTTCAAGCATAAAAAGTAATTTGAACATTCATGTGCCTTTGTAATAATGATAATAACTTTAGTTGGATACAAAGACATATTAACGCACAAAATAAGAAAACAGACAGGTCTACAGTCGTGCTATAGTCAGCGTTGCTTTGAGCTTAATGCTCAAATCTGAAAATATTTTTAACAAACAACATCAAAAATGTTTACGCTCCGTGGAAAGTCATAAGATCAGCAAAGTTATCACAAATCATCCTGAATGTCTGAACCAAAATGTACTTTAAATCCATCTAACAGGATTAGACTCTCTACTTAAATTAAGAAATATCAACCATACGGTGTTGCTATTTAAAAGGCAGGTGATCACCAAAGTCAGTAGGGTTCATCCTCTGGGGACCATAGCCGCTTTCACACCAAGTACTTTGCTGTACTTAGTGCCTGGCACTTAGTACCCCCATGGCACTAAGTACAGATCGCATTCACACCGGAATAAGTTCCCTGAGGGAAGATTACGCAAATGAAGTCACTTCGTCTTCTTCTGCTTTGGGTATACTGGCAGGCCGCAAACCACTTCACGGCGTATACTGCCACCCGAAGTCCCCGGCCGGATGTCCCCGGAGTTGGGGACTGGCTTCAGTAGAAGCTGCTAGGACTCCCAGCATCTTCTACTGAAGCCTTCCGAGTAAATCGCCAGAACGCCGACACCTCCTCATCTCCACCGCTCCCATGTTTTTTTTTGTGTTGCCATAAATTATTCTCTCTCCGTTGGTGTGCGGGGCTAATGCTAATGCTAATAATGCTAATGCCAGCAAATACAATGGCGGCTTCAGAACT
>NW_011369715.1:0-38511 GCF_000735185.1 Notothenia coriiceps
TTATGGAAATCTTAGACCTAGTCAATACTGTGGAGATATACAATTAGAATGATCAATCAATAAACTGGTGAAACAAACAGAGTTGTCTTTCTGGATCTTTATTCGAGGCGCCTCGAAGGCACAAGTCTCACAGAGTACAGGGTAGTCTGCAGGAGTGTGCGCAATAGTCACAGAATAGCAAAGCTTATATACAAGATAGGGCGGGCAGACAGAGTTTTTGTGTAGCACGGCGGAACGCCTCAGAAATCTGCTTTCACACGGATGTCTCATATTGTTATTAGACACCTGTGTCGTTGAGCTGTAGAAAGTATGACGGTTATCAGAATATGGAAGTTCAAACTTTGTGTGAAGAGGAGTAGTTTCAACATAGTCTGCCAAATCAGCTCTGTGGCCTTGAAGCGCTTAAGAATAATAACCCTCATTAGAGTATGCACAGAAAACAGCATACAGTATATCAGGAAATGGTACAGTAGTGTTAGAAAATGCTTTTAGAAGCATTTGGTTTTAGCATATAAGGTAACATAAGAAATTGCCACAACAAGGCTTACACATCTCACTGAAGGCTAGAGTAGAGTTCTTCAGTCACCGCTGGAGAATCTTTATACAGTATACAGTCTTTTTGGAGAACGCACCATCCATTAGCCTGTTAGCATTAGCATGTGAATAGGACCCAGCATGCACCTGTTTGTTCCAAGCATCTTATGTGTGTTTGGTTTTGACTACTTATCGAGTTGGCGTGGCGCGGTGGTGCTTTCAATTAGGGATTTTAACCTATGCTTTTAAACCATAATTACATTTAATGACACCTAAATATCAAAAAGAGTAGTAGTGCAAGAGTTAAGCTGTCCTATAAGACTGGGTGGATGTGGTATTGATAGACACAGTAGACTACATTCAAAACTTCCTTTACGTAAACAAAAAAACAAGGCAATTCAAGTTTAGTTAGAGCACATTTCAACAATAAGCCATTATCCTACATAAAAAAACATCAACGCCTGGGCAATAGGACCAAATTGTAAGATGTAATTGTAAAGCAGTCATTAGAAAGACAAGAAAATGAAGAAAATAGGGTAGGCCTATAAAATACAATTATAAAAGGTACCACACTTTTTTTTATTTAGTAGAAAGCAACGTGAAACAGAAAAGCCTTGATTTAAAAGAAGTGAAAGTCGCAACTGGCTTGCAGTTTTCTGTGAGTTTGTTCCAAATGTATGGTGCATGAAAACTGAACACTGCTTCTCCATATTAAGTTTTGAAGGCTGGCATTGACCTGTTGACCCAAGACGTCTGGATTGTTCATAATGTATCCAAGTCAGAAGATTATAAATGTATTTTAGCCCTAAACCATTCAGTTCTTTATAAACCAACAGTAATATTTTGAAGTTGATTATTTTAAAGACAGAAAGCTAGAGTAACAACCTCAGTAGGGGAGTGACATGAAGGTTAAATAATGGAAACACTGACAGAAACAGTAAACGGCAATCTCATAGCTGACATGAGCTGAACAAACTCTCAAAAGAGTGGAAAAATGTATGTCCCTGAGTGAGCTATTCTTAGTAGTGATAACTGTGAGACTGACACAGTTGGATACACACACACACACACACGCACGCGCGCATGCACGCACGCACGCACGCACGCACGCACGCACGCACGCACACACACACACACACACACACACACACACACACACACGTACTATCAGTAGATGGGGCCACATGGTATAAAAGAGTAGTGTGCAGTGCAGAAGGTTTCAGGAGACCGCAGACATGCTTAAGTTCCTTTTGTTTACCTCCCTCGCTGCCTTGGGTAAGAAGTGCCTGATTCTTCTTCTTCCTTGACATTCTTTACACACTCTTCGTTGGTGTCTGACTGTAACGCTTCCTGTGTCTCTGCTTTATTCAGTGCTGGCTGAGCGTAGACCAGAGCCCAGGTATCTGGAGGATGACAGCGTCAATGAGAGAGTTGTGGGAGGCGAGGTGGCCAGACCCAACTCCTGGCCCTGGCAGGTACCCTTAACTTGTGTGTTCCTGTTAATAAAAAAAAACAGTTTGACTGTCATATACTAATATATATTAAAAAAAGATTAAAAGAAAATCATGTTTTTAACCTTTTTCTTTCTTTTTTAAAAGTGAGCATCTGTGGTGAAAGTAGAATTCCAGGTCCTTAGAGAAGATACGCTATATATATTTATTTGTTTTGTCTTATGCTCACAAGTTAAAAGGAATTAATAGTATTTTATCTTATTTATTTTTGTTTTGGGACACCTCTATTATGAACTCCTACATGAACATGTCTAATAATCCGCAAAACTAAAAACATTTGAATTGTAAAACCTCTGATCCCTAATAATGCATACAATTTAATTGTCAAGTTGATCATATGTTTCATACATATATTCAAAAACAAGTAACTATAGCTGTTTTTTTTTGTTTAATAACACCTGTGTTGGATTGCAAGGCTTTTTATCTATACAATTACATCTTATTTATAAGTTTGGTCATGCTGTATGTTTCGCATGCAAATTCAGTAACGCATTATTTAAAAATAAGTTTAGTATTTCGGTAAATGTATTTCACTTTTTTCACCACTGTTTTATAGCCAGATTTCAAATGTAAAATAAATCAGCACAATATGTTTTGAGACTTGTGAATGCCTTAAAGCATTTTCAGTGTTGAGAACGCTGCCAAGAAGCACATTGCTTTAATCTGGATAGTTCAGCTTCTTGTAGTTGTAATGCTCTCTGTTGTCACTTTTTTTAGATCTCTCTTCAGTTCAAATCTGGTAGCAGCTACCGCCACACCTGTGGAGGAACCCTGATCAAGAGAGGATGGGTGATGACCGCTGCTCACTGTGTGGACAGGTGGGAGATTCCAGAAAAGCTGCTGAGCATAAAAATAACAGATATAAGATTGAAGTAGCAGGTTGTGGGTTCTCACAGTGCTGAATATTTCTTAAAGTGAATAGCCTAACATTTTGGGTTGAAATTAGACTGGGAACTTTGGGTTCTTTTCAGCCATTCAAATATTAATGTTTTGTACGTCCACAGTTCCAGGAATTGGCGTGTTGTTCTTGGAGATCACAACATCAACTCCCATGAGGGCTCTGAGCAGTACATGAGCGTGAGCCGTGTCCACATCCACCCTAACTGGAACTCCAACAACGTTGCTGGAGGGTTAGTGTCTATAACTCATGATGTGACCTACAAATATCACATTCTGATATATGTACAGTGCATATTAATGCAAAAACAGAGTGCATTGAGTTACTTATAAACCTATTAAAGTAACAAATATTGTCAGATGGATTTTTTCTGCTATGTAATCTTGGATATACTAGCTACATTATGTGGACATAAAATTGTAATATTTACAAAATTAAAAATCCTGACTTTTTACTCAAAGTCATGACCTCTGGCGTTTGATAACTGTAATCATGAAATGAATTCATAAAATAATTGAGAGAATAACCTGCAGATTAATCAAAAATGAAAACATTTTGAGTTGCACCCCTCAACATAACAATCACATCTTGAAATCAAAATATCCTTCTCTGAAACAAAACCATTACATTAAGGAGAAAATATGTCTAACTCCTTGTGGACATGCTGGTCTGACCCTCAGGTGGGACATCGCTCTCCTGCGTCTGTCCACCGAAGCTTCTCTCAACAACAAGGTCCAGCTCGGCGCCCTGCCTCCCTCCGGTCAGGTCCTACCCAACAACAACCGTTGCTACATCTCTGGATGGGGTCGCACCGCGAGTGAGTGGGACACAATGACACAAGTGCATGATATAACCAAGTTTGGCACTTAAACACAGCAAGAAAGACATCTGTAAATTACATTGCTTTTAAAAGAGATATATGTTAGTGTAGTTTTTATTCTATTTTAGGCATTATCACGGTTGTGACAACAGATGTGTTTCTCCTCAGCTGGAGGTCAGCTGTCTGCCCAGTTGAAGCAGGCCTACATGCCCATTGTTGACCACAGGACCTGCTCCGGCTACGGGTGGTGGGGCAGCACCGTGAAGGACTCCATGGTCTGTGCCGGTGGTGGAAGGGAATCTGGTTGCCAGGTAAGCCTACGAGGTCTTAGACAGGGCTGTGTATGCCCTTACATTCAGTATTTATTTTGTTAGAATACTTAACTATGATTTGCACTCCTATAATAATGTCAATTTTAAAATAAACAATTGATACAGGATGTGGATAGAGTTCTGGTGAAAGAGAGTATAGGCGCTGCAAAGACATGCAGCAAACGGTCCGTGAATCAAACTGAGTTCTTGATGCATGTGCAGCAAGTACCGGTATACCGGTATATTGGTTAGCCACGATGAACAATTTGGAAAGATGTTAGCTTTTATATTTTATTCAGTCTTCTTCCTTGTAAAAACCTGGTGTCGACATTGCCCAGCCCGCCGTCAGCAGGTCAGTCGTAGATTTGGGTGTGTTATGCCAGGGGTGTCTAATTTAGCTTTGAGTCTGTAGAATTGATCGCACTTTAGGCAGATTCCTCAAGAGACACAAAATACTTTTTACATCTTTTTTCACCAGAACACTGAAAAGAACGTGTGTCAGAATTCAGTCCCACTCCTATGTGGCAAAGTGAATTTCAACATCCCCCACTGAGTGTAGCCTGACCCCTTCCTGTCAAAGAAGAGATTTTGGATGACTTGTGGGATTACTTGCTGCATCAGCAGGGGCATAAGTCAGTTTGAATGATCCGGGCTAGTGCTTAAGCTGCACAGTGTCAAAGTATTGCAAGTTCATGCTGTGCCAAAACTTGTTTGAGGCTGCTTTAGATCAGGAGGGGATATGAGAAACAAGCTCCACCGAGTTGAGTGCATTGTAAAATGGGGTGTTTTCTTCAAGCTCTGCGAAAAAGGTTATGGATTTCGCTGCTGAGGTTTGTCTGTGGTGTTTTTTATCTGACTCCAGGGTGACTCCGGCGGCCCCCTGAACTGCAGCATCAACGGAAACTGGGTTGTCCACGGTGTGACCAGCTTTGTGTCTTCCTCTGGCTGCAACGCCACCAAGAAGCCCACAGTCTTCACCCGTGTCTCTGCCTACATCGGCTGGATGAACGGGGTCAGTATTTAACACTAACATATTAATCTATATTTCAATAAAAACATCTCAATGTTAGTTACACATCATTTAAGTTATAGTACTTTGTTTATATGTCCACTTTATGCAGTACCTGTAGTATTTATACGTCTTTTTTATACATTCATTCATCCTTACAAGTATATCTATGTGTGCAGCATCTTGCGTGGATTATTATTGATAACCACATGATTGATTTGTCCTTGCTTTGCCAGATCATGGGTTGAGATGGAAAACGATCTCCATGGAGACGAGAGCTCACTCCGGATTCATCTCATTGTCAGCACGACTCCATCAGTATTAAAAGTCATACAGTGTGCATTTTACTCGCTTCATTTTTTGTGGTGCATATAAAGATTTATAAGAGCAAAGTTGAGTTAAACTATAATTTAGAGGCAGAAGATCTATTCAGAGAGCTATGAGTCATTTTTCATATCCGGAAGTTTGTGTGAGAAGACATTTGGATACTCAATTTAATTCCAATCCAAACCAGTTAAACTGTCGCACATAGGGATAATTATATACCGCTTTCATTGGAGCAGTTGACATTCTTTAGAAACGTTTTTTATTGCCAACGGTAAACAGACTGTGATAAATTCCAACATGGCTCATTTAACAAGTTAATAAAGACACATTACCCTGTTAACAACTAAGCTGTTGTGCAACACGGAAAAGGCTCGAAACAAAGTATAACATTAACTGTGAAAATACAATCAAATTAAAGTTAACATTTAACAACATTTTGTAAAAGGAATAAGTCTTAGAAAGCAAACTATTAAAAACCCTTGTATATATATAATTCATAATTGCACAGATGTGTTTATCATCATATTCTTACAATCAACAACATAACAAAATAATAAACTGAGCTACAGCATCTGCATACTAGTGTGTTATGTGGACCCAAACTATAATTTGAGTTTATTAAATTATAGAAGTATGAATTAGGTTCTTTGAAATAATTGAAAATCACACATCTCTAACTGACATCAATATTTCAGACATGCTTACTGCACACAATGATATCTTATATATAAGAGGGCCACATGGATGGAAATATTAAAATGTACACCTTTAGCTCTAATGCAGTGTATTCTTAAGAGTGTGCTTTATATTGTGCTTTATTCGGGATTCCTACCAGAAGCTCATAGAAGCGCACATTCAGAATAATATGCAGCCTCTAAGATGGATGCCCTAAAAAATATTCTTTAAATGTGTGAACCTGTTTGTCAAATCAGCTCCAAATCAAAACCTAGAAAAATCCCCTTGGCTCTGTAAACAATAGATCTGTTTCAATCTGTGGTTAAAAATATATCAATCTGCACAAGTCTCAGAGGGAGGAGAGAGCTGTCAGAAAAGATGAGCTAGAATTTAGATGAAAACATCAAAAGGGGGAAGAGAAGCACAACATGATCCCACATAAGATAAAAAACATGCACGTAAATAAACAAGATAACAGAAAACCCCAAGCAAATAAATATGACACTTACATATATCTGTATACTTAGACAATTTGCCCTTTCGGAGATAAACTCTAAGTCAAAAATCCTAAAATCACAATCGTGCACTAACTCTCAGTATTTCCAATGTGACCTTCATGATACAATGTTTGAAAAACCAAATGACACTTATGGTTGAGGTTTAGTCTGACATCTGTGGTTATTAAAGTCAAAATATATATCCATATCCTTAATATTCTCTGTTGTTGGATCCCCCATAAAATATAGATTTATTTTCGGTCACAGTTTAAAAACTCCTTTAGGGTCTTCCAATATTTAAGGTAGTTGCATGAAGATCACTAGAGCATGTTTACTTGTAAGGGAAACATGGATCAGGTATTTTCTGATTCTCATGTCGTAACCAGTGCCATATTAAACGAGAACAAATGTTGATATGTCTCTGCAGCAGCGTGGCCATACATGCTGCAGAAAATGCCTGTCATTGTCCCGCTGAATCCGGCGCAGACATCTGGTGTCATTTTTATCTAAATGGAACACACACTGCATGACTGATGAGTAAGAGAAAATTCTAACTTGTAATATACTTTGAGGGAAACAGGTGTCCAACGGAAAACATTTAAAATAGTAATCAAGTTAAGTATTGTACCTCAAAATTGAACTTGAGTAAATGTTCATACTTACTTTAAACAACTGTCAACATTAACATACATAGAGGGAAGACTTTATTTAGAGTTACACCATGTAGCATAGCACCTCACTATATTTTGGATTAAATATTTTTAGGAGTAATTGTCTATTATCTGCAAAAATTAATTGTATATATAAATAACGTGTACCTTTTCTTAGGAATTGGTGATTATTTTGGGTCTTTTTGTCTCTATTAGAATAGCTGAAGACAGGCCAGGGAAGGGGGAGTGAGAGAGGGGAGGGGGGACAGCATGAGGCAAAGGGACGTGGCCTGTTCATCCTGATGAGCTACTTTCTAACAACAACACAATGGCTCTTTGGATAATTAATCATTTCACCACATCACTTTGAGATATACAGTGAAGACTCTGAAAATAATTACTGATTATAACACGAGTTAATCAGCACAAATAATAGCTAACAACATTGCAGCTGATGGGACTAAATCAAAAGGTCATCTCTAATACCTCTGAGGGGAGGTTAGGTTCCCGGCTATAATGAGAAACAACTCATTACGACCCATCTATTATTATTTCTTTGCTTGATTAATCATGTTATTGTAATAAAAAAGTGTCACTGTCAGGGTTACTGCGGAGAAAATTATTCCTAACAGTTTCAAACTTTATATGAAGGAATTATTTTTTTCACATTGTTTGACTCATGGGTCTCCTGAAGTTTGTTGACTGAAGTCACTCCTACTACAGCAGGACATCCTGTCAACACTTTGTCCTCATAAAATCACTGAACAAAATAAATAAGCACTTCTGTCAGGATGGCAAATTATTATGAACCATCAGAAAGAACTGAAACAATTTGGGTTGAGTATTTCGAATATTGCTAATTTGCTAGTTGATTACCTCTTTGGCAATCCCATTGGAAGGTAGTTGGCAAGTAATGGATGTCTTCAATTATTATTTCATTACCAGCACGCAACATCAGCAACACTAAAAGGGTTCCTTATAAGTTGTTAAAGTCATCCTGGGGAGGACTTCATGGCAATTTCATCCAATAATTGTTGGGACATTTCACTCAACATCAAATATGTCAATAGAAAGAAAGTCAGGGGACTTTTAAAGTAACTAAAATTCATCCTTTGGGGATCATCTGTACAAAAAAAAGAAAATCCATGGCAATACATCTATTGCTGTACATACATCAGTCTGATCAGCAGACCAACATTGCCATCCCTAAAGAGTCAGTGCAAACACGGCTAATATCAACACCAACTTTTAAAAACTGTCTTTCTTACTTCATACCTACTCTCTCAACCTTTTTTCTTATCATTGAAATGTTGGCAAAAAGAATGTGTGGTTCTGTTACAGGACTTTCTTTGGCAGGAGCATGGATCTAAGGGTTATTTTTTAAAGGTTGAATACCCCTTTGCTGAAAGAGAGACGGAGCAATGTGACAGTGCCATGTTTAAAAATACCATTTTATGGTGCATACAAAACTAAGCAATTAAAATATAGCTTATGTGATTGCAAGACGATGTCAGGGTAACAGCTCACTCATCATCAATCTTGTGAAAATTAAATGTATTTTCGTCAAGCTTTACAGATTTTATCTTGGCAAATGAAACATTAGATTTAGGTTTTTGTGAAGTGTATTTTCTAACATTGTCTGCCCAGCTGTCTGTCTCTGTGGTGGAGGAAGGTGTTGGACGTGTCAGCACCACGCAGTCTGTACCTGAGGCAGCATTCTCTCTGGATGTCAGGTCAGTCTTATATAAGCTCCTTTCTGCTCTGTTATGTGCTTTCTTTCAGGGATCTAAGCCTCTATGTTCGGTACACCTCTGATGTACTGTGGGTCTGAAGGAACGTCCACTGATGGTGGCACAGTGTCATCTGGTGGAGGCTAGGGAAACTGAAACATGTGCACGCTGCCTGCATCTCAGCCTACATCAGCTACATAAAGCAGGTCAGTAAAGGGACAGCTCCTTTCAAGGGTGTTGAAATGAGCTGGCCATGACTCAGCTTACATTAGATAATCCCTCATAGTCTGTTTCCTTGAAAATATAATAATTTAAAATCTTGTACAATGGCATTTCAGACCACCTCGTGACAACACTACACCACTCCTGCTGCTTCTTCATCGTGTCATTTATTAAGCTGATTTAGTAGATGCTGCTTGATACTAAACAACAAATTGCTGACAGCATGAGGTATAATAAAATAAAATCAGCACAAAATGAAACTCTGGGTGGCAGATAAATAAAATATGTTTAATGCATGTCTTTAGTGGCAAAATATTTCACATAAATGAGTTGGAATTTCTTGTTTATGCACAGTCAAAATGTGCATAAATGTAATTAGTCTATGTATAATAATGTATTATTAGCAATCAAATGCACTTATTTACAGATGAAGAACATAATATATACAGTATATCCTACAGTGGGCACAATGTGTTCCCTTGTTTCCCTTTGACAAAATAGGTTAACATATTTTAATGTTTCATTAAGGCACAATAGAATAATAAAAATAGATAACGGTAAAAATGTACTGTTATAAGACATGTTAAGCTTTGCAAATATAAATATCTTTGGAGTTTATCAAATCACTGAGACCCTCTGCTACATTTAATCCTACATGGATCTTAACATGAACATTGTGTCCAGCTTCATATTGTTTTCTAGCAGAACTGATTTTAATTCGTGTTAGATATGTTGGCAGTTATTAGGACACCAACCAATGAATGTCATATTCAGACAACTTTTTGTTGTCTTATTTGTTATCTGCCTATTGATTGCATAGTCTTTTCTTGTCAAGAGTATATTCAATGTTTATGCTCTGCCATTTTCCTTTTCACTCAGGAATCTTTTCTTTTACTGCTCTTTGCATAGTTCATTAATATTTATACGGTCAAATGATGGTCTCTATTTGGCACTCATTTGAGTCGCTACAAACAGACCTACATATTTCAAAACTTGACACATTGCACAAATGCCCTGACAGCTTTCAGTTTGGGGAATCTATTTAAATCCATCACACCATGCCCTCGATGGTGTCCAGCTTCGGGGAATGCTCAGCCTTAGTGTGAGGCATTTCCTGCTGTTCACAGACCTGCTGGTACTCTTTCAACAGCTTCACCACCTCGACATGTCCGAACTGCAAGGCGTCATCCACCGGGAGGTTGCCCCACCTGCACAGCAACCAATAAAAAAGGTAACGGTGAAGAGAGTAATCAGCTGATTAAACATACAGGGGGATTCTCAGCAATGCACATTTAAAGGTGGGGTAGGTAAGTCTGAGAAACCGGCTCGAGATACACTTTTTGTTATATTCCATGGAATGCTCTTAACATCCCGATAGCAATGAATATCTGAAGTGCTTTGACAAAAAATCCATAAAAAATGTTATCTGTGGAAGCCGTAGTACTGTAAAAAGCACGACCAATCATTTTAGCCGGCCCGGCTAAAGTAACTGGATGGCCTACCTGCCTGTCAGCCTTCCATCAGTGCACAAACTTATCTCGTGCCCTCATTGGTCATGACGCGTTCGTGTGTGTTGGAGGAGGGGCTCTGTAAGGAAGTGGCAGATTTGTTTCGGCTGCGTATTTTCAAATTCTAGCGCACTCAAGCTGGTTTCTCCAAAATGACCTACACCACCTTTAAGAATTCAACTTTTTTCAAATTCAAATGAGGAGAGGTAAAGACAAATTAACCTCAAAAAGATTCACTGAGCATGTTTATAATGGAGATACAAAGTTTGTGATAGCAAGTTTCCAAATTCTAAAAGTTCAACTTCTACTAGACGACTGCCATTTATGGTAAGTGGAATTGTATGTAAATTGTAATATAAGCTACTTAAAGTGCCTCCTCTAAGTGGTTTTCGTTATGTCATGCATGTCTTGCTCTCAATTATAATGGTACCATTTTTACTGAATTGCAAAAACATTTTTTGACTTGATTTGCTCAGGGAAAAACTGATCAGAAATCACCTCACGGGTGACGGATGGGAAGAAGTATCTACCGTTACATTTCATTCTCAGCCAAATTAGCTCACAAAAAAGAATAGGAAATGTTTTAAATTCCATTTGAAAAGAACAGAAAACAGAAAAGAAGTCTGTTAGCTGTTTAGAAATGAAAGAAAAGGATAGAAAGAAAGTTCTCACCTGTCTTCTACAAATGGATTGACTTTGCAGGTTTCAGTAAGGAACTTCACCACATCTACATGACCTGAAAATAAATCATAAAGACAACCGTTTAGTTTCCATTCAGATAGAGTTAGAGACAATCTTTATCTAAAAACACTGTTTCCACTTGGTGTCGAAAACATTGCTAGAGCAGCATACCGCTTTAAATCATATTGCCCCAAGCAAGCAAGCCATTTATGATTTATAAGTTCTCCTCATAAAATGACAAATAGTGGGTGAAATATAGCTGCTGAGACACACACTACATGGGAAAAAAGAATTATCACTATTCCTTCCAGTCACAATCCAAATCAGAAACAGATTTAAGAGTGCACAGCTTTTTCATTTGGAGGAAAACTATAACACCCATTTTATCTTGTAAACAGATGACTTGCTTACAAGGCTCTATTTAAGAAATGTTACTGTTGAAGAAACAGCCGCAGAGAAATAAATCTGTGCTGTGAATAAACTTAAAGCACAACAACAACAAGATGAATAATCAACCAAAGGCTTCTCTGAGTTATTAGTGGATTTGTGAATGTGAACCAAAGCAGCGGTGCCTCCATAGATCCACTAATTATAGACATTTACATACTGTACACTGCAAGTAAAACACAAGTACCCTGTCAACTCAAATTAACTTAAGTGTTTGATACAGGTTCGCTTGAGTGGTTTAAACCAATCCTCATTTCTGTGTACATTACTCTTTCTTAAGTAAAACAGTAATTTGTTCACCTGCTTTGATGTTGGGCCCAGCGTTTGAGTCCACTGTCTGTGGTAATAGTAGTTTTATATCAGGATATCTATAAGTGTCTTACAGATTTTCACTTTATTGGAGTTCATACTTGTCTTCTTTTTATTTGGCTCATTCCCTCATTAGCCCCACAGTACATACACCACCTCACTCTCACTTGTCCCCTGCAAGATTGTGTTACGTGTATTGCCAAGCTCTCCAGCGTTCAGTTTGTATTAGCCGGTATATCTGCTCTGCCCGTTTCTGACCCTTGATTTCTGACCTCGAGTTTTCTGCCGAATTTGTTTGCCTGATTGACAGATCCCCTGGCTTTGGATCCCTATTCTGACATTCCCCCTTCATTGGAATTGTTTGCCTGACTGATGGATATCCTGGTTTTGACCCTGCTTGAATCAGGCTTAAGCAAAACAGTTCTCCAATCTTCTGTCTGTATCTGACTTGCGCTTCCAGTCCCCACCTGGGAACATTACAGATTTAGTGTTGCTCATTCACTAATTATCAGGACAGATCATGCAGAGCTCACCTTCTGCTGCAGAGATATGTAGAGCGGTTCGAGAATCATAGTCTTTCAGGTCCATGTCCATGGATGAGAGAGCAAACCTGAACGAATAAATAGAGTAAGTACAATTGATTATACTTTTTGTACATAAAATAAAATGTTTTCCCAAAGAGTCATACAAATATGAAACTATAAAAACCTATTTCAGCATTGACTTGCAAGTGGCTCTATGATTGTTTTAAATGATGTAGACAGACTGTGTTATATTTCACAAACCAGACTGAAATTAATACATAAAGTGTCCTCTAAATATGTGAGATCCATGCTAAGCAGCATTAAAGCAGTGTTTCCCATTTGTATCATTTGTTGGCCTTCTTATTGTTTTCAGTACCCACGCCTGCTGTTAACATTATAAAGGTGATTTGTTATACAAGAAAAACTATTTTCAGGTTTGCTGGTGATGTACCTTCTCAGGGCAGACACATCTCCACTGTAGGCAGCGAACATCAGATTAAATACAGACTTGTTCTGCAAAACACAGCAAAAAAAAATGTAAACATGGGAGGCAGAGACCACATTTGAGATACAAGCAAGAACAAACAAATAAACAAACCCTGTCGTCTCCATCTGGTCTGCGAGGATCCTGCTTCTTCACAAAGTGCCTCAAGTTGTCATAGTTGTGGAAATTGAAGAGCGAAACCAGCTCCTGAGGGCGATAAGAGAGGATATAACTGTTAGAGGAAGAATACTCAGGAAAACGTATGTATTATTTGTATGCTTTTTAGGACAAAGAAAAGTATTATGCAAACAAAAACAAGACAAGATTTAAGAGGACATATTCTGCTCATTTTAGTATGTTGTGCTCTACTGTGACATGTCTCCATGCTTTAATGTTCAATAAAGTCTTCATATTTCTCATACTGCCTGTGCTACAGCACCTCTTTTCACCCTCTGTCTGAAACCAGAGCCCAGTCTGCTCTGATTGGTTAGCTGGCCGGCTCTGTTGTGATTGGTTAACTGCTTAGAGATGTTATGAGCCTTTGCAGACAATAAACATGCACAATAAACAATACAACACTCTACAAAAAGCATTATAGGGCCCCTTTAAAAGAAGATTTAAACCTATGGAGTCACTGATGGGATGTAAACTGCTACATCACAGGACACTGGTTTTACTTTATTAGTTAAAAGCCATAAACTAACTCTGCTCCATTAATCATTGTAAGCACCTTCCAACAATCAATAATACTGATTGTTTGAGCCTAAACTCTTAAGTTCCTGGTTTTGGAAGAATAAACCTTAATTGTGTTCTAAATCAACATTAATGTGATTAACTAAGCAGGTCCTTATTCATTTCTTCAGCAATGAAAGTTACTTGTAAGATTTAAAAACTTCAGACTTTGGAGCCATTGAGTGACTATATAAAAACACACAGGAAACACCAGCAGACAGCAATACCAACAAAAATATGCCATCAGATGCTATGACATTGTACTATAGGGGTCTTATTTAAGTATCTCTACTTTACCATTAAGCGTATAAATACAAAGGCACAACTTAATAAACGGTAACATATTGCCCTCACCAGACAAAAGTGTATTCCCCGAACACTGTTTCCCACTCTGTCCAGAGGAGGAGACCAGCACATCACCCCCATGACGTTGGGGATGACCAGCAGAATGGCGCCGGACACCCCCGATTTGGCTGGCACTCCCACCTAGGAGATGAGTTTACTTCACTTCACAAAAATACATTTAATTCCCACAGAGATCCAACTGAAGAGATCAGATTCTAATGTTTGATGCTTCTGAGCTTGCACAACTTTGATCTGTACTCACATGAAAAGCCATCTGGCCAGAGAAGTCGTACATGCCACACGAGTGCATAAGACTCAAAGTGTTCCGCACTGCCTCGGCACTCAGGACATGCTCGCCTGTGATTGGACAGATTCCTCCGTTGGCCAGCGTGGCAGCCAGAATACTTCCTGACTCACAGGTCACCTCGATGGAGCAAAGCTAAGAACAAAAGAGGAAAATACATTTTAAATCAATCTCACGCTACTCATGATTATTGATTGAATGACCCCTCATAATAAGCTCCATGGCAGAGCAGTTTACCTGGAAGTAGAAGTCCAGGGCATCGATCATATCTGCTCCTGGGGGAAAACACTGGTGAAGGAACGATAATCATCATGACTATTGGATTGACTAAAGTGTGTTGGCCTAGCGCTGTTCAATTATACTATGATTTCTCAACCAGCAAAATCAAGATTATACGTGTCAGGTTGCAAAACTCTCTTATTGTGGCCCCTTAAATAGGGTCCAAAGTTATTTTATAACTTTATAACATGATAAAGTGTTGGAGATATACAGAGAAGCTATCTAAAAGGAACTTCAGTTGAAGATCGGTGGTCAACCAAATTAATGATGGTAGCGAAAATGGATAAAGGCTCATTTGGGTAAATACAAACCTAAACGATTCCTAATTTAAAATGATGTTCTCTGTTATATATACTTGTAGGTCTATTAAACAAAGAAAATATAAGAACATATTATGAAGACAATGTAGTGATCAAACTTGACTTTCTTACACTATTATTTGATTCGTCAAAGCCACATCTTTTCAGGTTTCAACTTTTCCCATAGGTTATCTCTTTTTTATTTGAATGTAAACTGATGTAATATTGCTACTTTTTTCACAGTTTCTGATTGAGTGAATAATAAATCAATAAATAAAGTGAATACTGGCAGATTCATCTGTAATTAAAACATTACAATTAGTCTAAGGAAACATAAAACCATGTGAATTCAAAACGCGCAGTTGGATATACAGAAGGTATGTAAACATTAAGCAGCAGGAAATGAAAAAACATTTCTAACCCCACATTTTCAGCCCTCTCTAACTGACCTTCTTCTCTTTCATGTAGTATCCGATGGCAAAGTTTCTGTCGCCTGTTTCTTTTTCTGACTGGAACCTGAGACAGAGAGGCAGGAGGGGTCAGTACTAAAACATAAATAATGCAATAGAGCATTGCACAGGCCTTTTTCTGTGTCTTTCAATTTATGTGATAAATCGAGGATATATTAACTCAAAATACCTCAAATGTATTTGCAGTACACTCACATGGCATTGCTGAATCCCACATACTCTTGGCCTGCCATCTTTTTCACAAAGTCCATAACCTGGGCAAACAAAGACACCATTTTAAGTGTACTGCTGCATCCATAACCATAACACAATCAACTCTGTATGTGTCTTTGTGATTCATATTCATGGTGCAACCAGAAAACAGGAAAAGTACTTACATAGTCAAACTTCTCTGCCTTATTGGAACGAGGCTGAAAACCAAGCGAGAGTGATTTTCTTGTGTTCATTGTAATTGCCACAATCATACCATTCATGCATTTATAAACCCTGGACTTAAATTACTTCAGTACTACTTATTACAAAGGCTAAAATGATACATGAATATATCACTGATTTCATAATTTAGTACCCTATTATCTGCGCGTACAGTGCAAGGGGAAAGATAGCCGATCATAAACCACAGAGCTCAAGTATTTTCACAAAACAGGACAGATACTGCAGACAAAGTTTGTTGAAAAGCACAAAACTGCTTTCTATTAAGACCTTCCAAATAACCTTCACCAAAACAAATGTCAAACATTGGGATGTTTTTGTATAATATATGAATAGCTTGTTGATTCATGCCAGGCTATGTCATTAAGACCATCATCACATCAACAGGCTTGCTCAACAACCCACAGGCTCTAAACTAGAATAAATTGTACATTTAATTATTTAAAATATGTCACTGATTGTTCTACAAACTAAAAGTGAATATATTTAAAGAATAAGCCTTAATACTTGACAGTGTTCTAGTTAAAAGATACTTGTCAATACAAGTTAAGAAAAATAATGACTATAACTCATGTATGCAATAAATGTGTTTCACGAAAAAGAGCAAACATTTTATATGATTTTTTTCCTGATTATTTTAGCTGACTTTGTGCAGAGTTAGCACACTTTAATGATATTCATAAAATGTCCGGTGGGATTCCTGTCATTTTGTGAATATAAACAATATTACAAAAATCTAAAGCTTGTATTACTCCAATGTCAAAGCAACAATTTGTACAATAATCCCGCTCACACACTTTTACTAAATGGAGATTCATTTACAGTGTGTGCTGACTCGACCATCACACAGCAGGCCATTCATGTCCATCTGCTCACCTTGATAAGAGAGCTGATCACAATGGCTCCTGCGTTCACCATGGGATTGTGGGGCTTATCTGGGAGAAAGGACAACGAGATACGACGAATGTTGAAGCATAAATCTATAGTATCACGTATCATACTGAAGTTTAATATTTACTGAGAGCCAAAGAGGTGCTGTACGCTGCAATTCAGCTGAGGTCGTGATGGGGAAAAACGATATGAGTTCGTCTGACCTGCATGACCTGTCCCATACAATTAATTGTATTGCTTATTTTATAATCAATCAATTGTTTGTGTAGTTTATATATGTTATGTGAAATGTAGCTTTGAATTTAGTTGTATGTACATTGCTTGTAAGAAAGAAAAGACAAAATGTAAAAAGCTATGATACGGTGAATATAAGATGGACCATTTATCAGCATCAGCAGGAAGAAGGAATAATCTGTTAAGTGTGTAATAGCCCTTATCCAGCCAGTCATTTCCTCCCATGCCTTACTCACCTTCATCATCGAGTGAGAGCATGTTGAACTTGAATCCGCTGGGCTCCATGCCGACATATTGATGAACCTTCTCTGTTCCCGCCTCGTGGACGGCGATGGCGTACTGCAGTGGCTTCACGCAGGACTGCAGGCAGAACGGCTGCTTGGTGTCGCCCACTGAGTGCCTGTAGGAAGAACACACAATGTCTAATTGAACCTGCATTAACTAATTATCTGTCCTTGTTTATGTTTCCAATAAACATTAAGCTGGATACTAAGAAGCAACACCTAAGGCCTGTACTACGAAGCCGGATTTTCGCTTAGCGGGCTAACTTCAGGGAAAACTCTGGGTTTCCGGTCCTACAATGCTGGTTCTCTTTTTAGCGGGCTAGATCTCCATGGTAACTTATGCTGAGCGGCTAACCTGGTCCGGAGCAGGTTAGGTTGCAGGCTAAGAGATCAACTCAGTGAAACACCGCCTGCTGACCAATCAGAGCTCCGTGTGCGGAGTTTAAAGCGATCAAGTCATCTTTTATCCGGGATAAAGTGTTTAAGTCATGGATGTTTAAAGTGTAACGTCTTCATATTTGTCTAATATTATGGTTCACTTTTCATTCAGGAAGTATGAAGCTGCGCTGTCAGTGCGCTTCTCCATGTTTGTGATTGGTCGAATGCTCCAAATACCGCCCCTTTTATGTGAACATGCACCTAACTAGATAGGTCACGGCTGGCTTGAGCGATCCACTTGATAACCCGCGTCGTAGGACCGTTTAGCGAGAGCGCGTATGTTTTGGATTAGGCAAACCGGCTAACTCAAACATATCCAGGTTAGGTTGAACCGGCTTCGTAGTACAGGCCTCTGCTGCTGTTTGAGGGTTCGTTGTCTTACTCATGGGCATATTTTGTTCTATTAATTCATTGGTACAAAAAAGGACACACTACTTAAAGGGGCCATATGATGCTCATGTTCAGGTTTCACTACTGTGACATGTTTACATGCTTTAATGTTCAAAAAGGTATTTATTATTTTCATACTGCCTGTGCTGCACCTCTTCTTACCCTCTGTCTGAAACCAGAGCCCAGTCTACTCTGATTGGTTAGCTGGCTGGCTCTGTTGTGATTTGTCAACCACTTTGAGATGTACAACACTCCCAAAAACCACTGAGTTATAAGTCTGTTTTAGTCAAGTACAAATCCATAACTCTTACCTCTGGCCATCCACTGTACACAGAGACACACCCCACAGATCTGGACTAAACTTGGCCAGCTGGGGGATGTAGTTTGCGACCTAAAACCACAAAACACAAGAGGAACACAAAAACAGTTAAATTACAGTTGAAGGTACAGAACAAGGTCTCAAAACGATCAAGCACTGAGCAGAAGAGGATGCGTTATTAGATAGAAAATGATTTTGTTCGTGCAGAAAGTCAGTGAAACGGGACATGATCAGGATTCCTATAGTATGACTTATTCTGCCACAGACAGTCACTTCATACATCTTCAGTATTACTTTGAATTCTTAAAAAATTGTGAGAATACAGTGTAAATGTGCTGTAGATTATGTTTGCCTATACACAGTATACGTCCCAATAAGTTAAGTAGGAATACAAATCATACAAATCATTATCCATGTGTGTGCAAGGCTTTAATAAAATATGTTATGTTTCTTTACTCTTAGAAACAAAATAACAAAAGCATACCTTCCCATCAATTTGAGTTTGCACCTCGTTGTAGATTTCATTTATTTTTTGTGCAAAAACATCAAACTCAGGAATGATGAATTTCTTTCTGAAGGCCTGGATCAGCAGGACGATGTTTCCACTGACACACCTGAGAGAGAAAAAAATATAAGTCAGAGGCACTCAGGAGTACTTTTGTTGAGTTTAAGTGTGTGTGTGTGTGTGTGTGTGTGTGTGTGTGTGTGTGTGTGTGTGTGTGTGTGTGTGTGTGTGTGTGTGTGTGTGTGTGTGTGTGTGTGTGTGTGTGTGTGTGTGTGTGTGTGTGTGCAGCTGCCAGCTATCGGTCTAAGCTACAGGCTTTTGCTTTGATCAACATGACAGTGATTAAACCTGACATCTCCTGACACACACTAATTACATAACACTTACTTTCACACGTCGGTTTTGCATAATCAAGTTAAGGGAATACTTCACAATATACGTGTAGTACAACATTTGCCTACTGTATCTATGCACACGTCTTAGAATGACGTGATTACATGCATGTTTAATGACTTGTTCTGGCAAGATACTGTATATCCTGTTTGCAATGCCTTTTTTACATGCTGCTGCAATTGTCCCAATTAGGGATCAATAGTGTATCTGATCTGATCTATTCTAATCACTAGGGAGAGGTAGTAGTTCAGACTTTCTCCACATTCTTCTTGAACCTGTCATACATAGCTTTTAATTAGCTACTGTATGTAAAGTATGTGTAGGGGACAAGGGGAGAACACAGAAAGACAAAGGCAGAGACATGCAGCAGGTCACATACACCAAATGCTTCATTAGAATGGTATGTTTTGGAAGGGCGGACTAAAAATAGTTTGGGCTCGTGTCTGCAGCGGGTAGCG
This sequence comes from Notothenia coriiceps, assembly GCF_000735185.1. NCBI lineage: Eukaryota > Metazoa > Chordata > Actinopteri > Perciformes > Nototheniidae > Notothenia > Notothenia coriiceps. Next base: position 19,911 of record NW_011369715.1, read on the forward strand.
AATGGAAAACAAAACACCAAAGATATTCAGGGACAAGATACAAGTCCATATTGAGGTGTTGAGTAGAAGAGAAACAGTCCCGGAAACAGACGACACAGTGAAGAACTTTGGAAAGTAGTTAACTGCTCTATTTTTTGTCAGTAATGTGATTTCATCAAAACAAAGTGTGTAAGTGTATTTCCAAATAAAATGGGATTTTTTTTAAAGAAAAACACAGTCTTTATTGTGAGCTTTGTCTATCCTCTGCATTGATGAAGTATCATTTGTAACTGTCAGTATGTTGGTGCTTTGAACAAACTAAACAGAACAGAGCTCTACTGCATTGGATGGGTAGAGCCAGTAAAATATCAGCAAAATGTTATTATGTTGCGTGATGAATTATTCCTTTGAATCAGCAGCTACAAATTAAGTTTACTGCTGCTGCAACAAGTTGTTGTCTTGTCTCACCTGTGGAAAAGTTCTCTGTCCATCATCACCTCACCAACAGAGTCGTTCACAGCCTGTCGAATTCTCTCCATGCAGTCCTTTAGACGAGGATCTGACGGGTGGAGGCCGGTTTTCTTCAGGGCCTGCAAACAAGAGTGGACCATGAAATTATGATGAGATACAGACAGACAAGTGCTTAAATAGTTGGTGTTTACTTACCGTGGTAAAGTGTGTAATGGGGACTTGTTCTTTTCCGTCTGTGATGGTGTAGAAAAGCATGTCTTCCACTCCAGAGCTGGGGGACTTTGAAGAGCCATTCCTGATCAAGCGAAGATAAAAGTTTCAACGAAGAATAAAGCAAGCATTCTTTATTACAGTCTTATATACAGAAGACATAGCTAAAATTATAATTTGTTTAAAAATCCTTAGAAAAAAACAACTCGGTCATTCAATCATGCAAAAATAATCTACAATTAAACCGCTAATATGGCCTACACAAGAAGCAATATACACTTTACATACATGTTCAGATAAGTTACTATGACATGGTTTTGTTTGGGGGTTTTTTGGACACTGAAAGTTTTGAAACTCCAACATCAAAGTGCTGATTGCATCATTTATAGCTGCCACATGCTGATAACTGACACTGTCTATAATGAACACCACATGAAGTAGCAGTTACTATAAATATATTTGTCTTCATATGTAGAAAAATATAATAAGAGGCAACTCATATTACAATGTGGCTAAGCCTGTAAGATTGCCCAGCAGCAGCAACTCCTGTGATGACACCGAGTTGTTTTTATCAGACTGAGACACTTACATTTTGAGTTGGAAATGGTCCAAGTGTGTCGGTGTTGGTCGCTGGGACGATGTTGTTGTTTTTGTGCTCAGACAGCATGCTGGCTGGATGATGAAGAGCTTCCTCACAACGTCTGACTGTTTGGCGATCTGCTGGACAGAGTTGGACAGACGCAGGGCTCTCAGGCAGAGCATGGCTGCTCACAAAGCCGCTCTGACAGCCTAATTTACGGGGAAGATCACAGCAAACACCGCTGCTTGGTTCAGGGGAGATCTGCTATCCTGCGGCTCCTGCGAGGTCACTGACAGACAGAAGTTCTGCTGCCTTCAGGTGTCGTAGGGAATTGTATCATTTCGACTACTGAACTCTTTTTTACGATAGGCCACGGCGTGTATTAAATTCAGCGGTGGAAAGTAACTTTAGCTCAAGTACTTTACTTAATACAATTCAACTTGTATTGAGTAACTTTTCTCATAACTTTCTTTGCAGGTTAATAAAAATAACAAGCCATATAGGTATTGTTATTTGCTTGTTATGCGTGCCTTAAGACAACAGTAACTGTTGTCTTAAGGCACGCTAACTCGTAGTCTATTTATAGAAGGCATATATCAAAAACATTTTTGCCCGTAACCACATTGAAGTGATACCAATGAATAAATAATCTTATTTTCTTCATTGAATAATATAACGTTTTTTGGGAGTATATTTCCAGTGGTATTATTCAAATACTTTTAATTCGAATTGTTATTGCATGACTTTAACTTACTTTAGGATGAATTATCCTTATATTCATCACATTTATGCACTTGAATATACATGAAACATCTCTGCAACACGTAATAATCATAACACTTTCGTCATTAGTGTCCAAACATACTCCATAAAGTTAGGAGATAATTTTTTCGTTTACGAACGGCACTTGAATGCAGCAGAGGGTCTATGTCTTGACCTAAATTCAGGCACGCTACCTCATGTGGTGGCTGTCATTTGAGTTGACTGACAGCTACAGTAGCCATTCAGGGGCTAGAAATGTGTATCGCGAGCAGAGGACTGCTAACGTTATGGGTGTCAGTCAAGATACAAGTTATGTGTGACCACATAATTGAGTATCAGGAATAAAATAGTCTACAATATTAAAGTAGTAAGACTTTTTTTTCTTTTATAATTTTCCCAAGAAAGCTGTAGTTAGTACAGTTGGTTTCATGAAATGATCTAAAACCAGTCCCTAACTACTATATTCAGGCATTCCAGTGAAAGAAAGCCTTTGACCTGTTGTGCAACGACACATGGTCAGCCAACAGGCCTCTCACTGTATTATTACGTTCACCAACAGCTGAACCTGTTTAGGACATTCCTCCAATGGCTTAACTGATACCTAACTCAACTGATAGCCTTAAGAACTGTGTGCAAGAAGCACGTTATAAAGATTAATACAAGTGAAAGTTCACTTTTTTTCAGCGACAGACACTTAATACTAGTAGATACTGCTTAGAGAATATGAGTGTCCAGAAAACACTTACTTAGCACTTTTAAAGCAACACAATAAGGGATGTAATAACACCAGAGTATACCGTCATGTTGATTTAAAATGTACTTTTAGATTTTGAATGTATTAAAAGCATTCAAGCCTCAGGGCGATAGAGTGTTTGTCCACCCAGAGTGGAGCAACAACAATTACAAGAATGAAAATAACAAACAGTTATATGCTAGCATATGTGCATTGATAAAAATACATTCAACAAGGCTATTCAGAAATCATCGTGATGTGACTGCATATTGGTGTGTGTAAATCATAAAGCTTTTTGCCATTTATTTTATTTGTGTCCAAGTTAAACAGATCTTAGCATTCAGAGAGTTAATTGATAATAAAATCCTGTTGAATTTAGTCTCTGATGTTTAACAGCATTCATATCAAGGAACATAAATAACAGCTTCAAAAGGCACAGCATAGAATTTACAAAGAAAATGAATTAAACAGTAAAATATACATTACAGTTTAATTATTTTATCTCTTGTCTAAATGTCTTAAGGAAACAAACCTTTACATGGCAGATTATGCACATATAAATTAATAACAGCAATAGAGTAATGCCTGGAAAATGTAGATAAGGAATATGGGTATTTTGAAAGGCAAGATGTTAATTAATTGATATCAACCTCTGCACTGCATTAAAATGACATAAAATGACATATAAAGGCTGATAACTTTGAACAAGTTTCTTCCAAGGCATCATGATTTACACACTCTTTGACGGGCGGGGCAGCACCAGCCTCAGCCCGATGTCGACCACACAGCTGGGCATGTAGGAGAGGGGGATCCACAGCAGCTTGGCGTCCCAGCCCGGGCTGTACCTGGTGCGAGGGTAGGCCGCCGTCAGAGCGTGCTCCATGCAGCCGGTCACCTTGGAGAGGTCGGTGTCGCAGACTGCCTTCATGATAAAACGCTGGACCTTGATGTCTAAAAATGAAAAGATCATTTGTGCATAAAACATGACTGAAGTGCATTTTTCTTTGCTTCACCTCAAAATGTGTGTATTTCATATTCAGTGAGATTCATGATACTAAATACTATAAAGTATACACTGCACTGTACTGTATACATGCCTTTATTGTTAAAGGGCATAAATGGAATGTTTGTTTTGCCTTCAGGCACAGCAAAGCAGCTTGTGTTTATGAAATCAATTCAATGTGCTTTTAATATGGAAATATGGCAGCAATTACTAAAAAGTTGACGCATTTATGGGAAATTCGTAAATAATCAATTTTCAGTGTGACTTTAGGATAGAGATTGTAAATATGATGTCTTTTATTTAACCCATAAAACAGATACATATTTGTGTATGTCAGATTTCCAGTGAACCTCACAGTGATGCTCCCTCATGGTTTGCATGATGAGTGTGAATAAATACAACCAGTCTTTTCTTACATTTATCAAGGTACTTGTCTCCATAGCTGGCTTGGACTTCAGGGGTGAGCTGGTTCCACAGGCGGTGCAGCTCCCTCTCCAGGGGGTCCAGGCTCGTCACCGCAGTCTTGAAAAATCCTGGCTCAATGATGCACACATTGATTCCAAAGTAGTTTATATCTCTCCTGAAAACAGAAATGTCACATAGAATACCATCGAACATTCAATCTCTAAAGAAGTAATCATTAAACTGATGAAATAATCCTTATTTGGATGCGTTATTGTTAACTGAATCATTTGTTTATAGTGAAAAACGTTTGCTTAAAAATGACATGTGATTATTAATGTGAAATGTACAATGCCACATTGGCTGAAAGAGTGTAAAAAGCCTGTGAGACTCTTTCTTCCTACAGATACATACTCTTGGCACTTGATGGAAGCATTGTCTCTGTTGTACAACAATACATTTCAGCTTCAATTACCAGTCTGTGTATTTATTGTGTTATATTCTGAAGTCCTGAGTGTTTCAAGTATTGGATCCACAACCCCTTCGGCAGTAAAGTTTTTATATAAAAAATAGGCTTAGCAGCTTGAGTGTAAGAAATGAAAACACAATAGTAAATCTGGTAGATAAACACAGTAATCTTGTCTGGTCTCATGAGCCAATACTTGTCTGTCTGGCATATGCTGAGGCAATTTTGTTTTGTGTGTAATCTGTTAGAGGGATTGTGCTTTATTGCTGATAAAATCTGTTATTGTTTGTCTTTTATTTAATAGAAAATGTTTCATAAAAACACTGTCTGAAAACCAAATCTCCCCCATGGAACAATGACAATATGAAGATTACGGCTCGAACTAGTATTTTATTATGATTACAGTACAGGTCTTTGTGAAAGTGACAGAAAAAGGGAATATTGAGGATTTGTGGGGAGTTTGTGTTTCTCTCAGTCGACAACAATAAAGACGTAATGGCACAACATCGTTTCTTTTGGTATAATAACGTGCCAGGGTGTGCTTTTATTCGATGAGGTTGTGTAAGGCTTACCTGAGGCAGTCAGAGAAAGACTCCACTGCAAATTTGGAGATGCAGTATCCACCACCGTTTGCAGCCACCCTACCCAGAACCGATGCTATGTTTACAATGCGGCCCCGAGCCTTTTTGATGAGGGGCAGGAAGGTCATCGTCATGGCAATCGTTCCATTCATGTTGACCTTCAATGTGCTGTGGAAATCCTCCACTCTCATCCACTCTGTAGGACCCATGGGTAACGAGCGTCCGGCATTGTTAACAATTCCCCAAAGTCCTACAAAAAAGGAGATAAAAGGTGGAAGAACATATTTTGGTTACAGATCTACCTTGTGAAATGTCACTAACCCAGGTCATGTATTTCTTTAATGCAGCATCAGCTCTTACCCTTATCCCCAACCTCCTTCTTGGTCCACTCCATGGCTTCTTCGATGCTGTCCTGACTGGCCACATCTAGCAGGACAGTCTTCAAATAAGGCCCCGTCGCCCTCTTCAGGTCATCAGCTCCCTTTTCTGTGAGGCAGCCGGCCAAAACGTGGAGACCTCTACGATCGAGCTTCTTACACAGCAGGTTACCAAACCCAGAGTCACAGCCGGTCACAAACACATACTTGTCCGTAAGTTCCTCGATCTCCAGGCTGTCTCTGTACAGCCACACGACAAACCACAAAACCACGAAGGTAGCACCGACGTACGACCAAGCATTTTCCCTGGAAGAGAACAACAGAAAAGAGAGGAAGGGATTTAACTTTGAGAAAATATTGTTTAGATGGGTAAGCGCTGAGGTTATAAGGTTTGGCATACAGCTGCCAAGAATGTAGCGTAGCATTAGTAATTCTTACCCTAAAAGGTCGTAGACAAACTGCATGTCCATGCTGATTCCAGGATAAGAGGAGGATTTTTGGTATCCTTGCTGAAAAATCATAAATAATAGGTTTTGACATCCAAGCTTTCAGGAGTGGAATGGAAGGCAGATACACCTACTTATTTCAGGACTCGATTTCATAATATTTTGGGTTTATCGAACCTTTTTTGAAACGATGGGATACAAGGGATTTGTTAACACAGGGCATTAGAAGAGGGGCTTGCGATACAGAACTGCTCTGGGCACATGAGAAATCTTTGGATAATACTCTTATGGAAGAAAGAAGGCATTTGTGAGGGAGGGGGACCCGAGGAGGAAGGGGTATTGTTTTGAAGCATAAATGTAATGCCCGTGACGAAGCTGCTTAAGCTGCTCATTGCTGAAAACCAATTAGTTTTATGGCTTATTAGAATAGAAAAAAATGGAAAAATATTCTTCTGTGCGTTGTGTTATCCATAAATTCCAAATTTGCTGTAGTTTAAAAAATATATAAATTAACTATACTGTTTCTGTTGGCATGAGAAAATGTATTAAATCATAATTGACCCAGTAAAATTACAAATCAGGTTAAGGAAGGTTGCATTTTAACACTAGTTAATATTCACTCAGGGCTTTGGCCTCAACAAGTACTCAGCAACCTGTTCCTGTTTTGTTTTCTTCAGCCTATGTATCTGTATGATTATTATTACTTTTTGTTTTGTTTTGTTACTTCCTATTGTAAAGCGTCCTTGGGTTTCGTGAAAGGCGCTATATAAATTGAAATTATTATTATTATTATTATTATTATTATATATGGCCACAATATACTAGAATACTTCAAATATTCATATACAGTATGTCAGCGACATTTAATCCAGTAAATCTACCCAACCCCAATTATGCTGTTAGCCTTTATACATGTAAAGTAATTGATTAATTAACTAAATGACACAGTGATATACTCGCACAGGAAATTGTGATCATTACCAACATTACCGAGTATAATCAGTAGAAAAAATGTATCAGAGCAACTCAGAAAGAGGAAGTACTTGAATTACAAATTCAATGGTGAAATCATTAATAATTATAATAAACTTCCTACCTTTTCCCTCTTTTAGATGTGATGGATCTCCACGAGTTATCCGTCCGCTTCCCTTTCCCTTTCAGGTTATTCTTCTGTCTTAACTCAGAAAGGCTGGTCACAGAGGGACTTTATCCCTTTGGTTTATCCCTTAAGACAAGTCCGCAATTGGTAATCCCCAATCCATAACAACTTGGTTTGTGCGTGTTTGTATTTAAGTCAAAGTCATGGGAATTACAAACTACAACTTTCTGTACACAATGTGAACTTGGATATCAAAGAATTTATTTATTTTTTTAGCTAGTACCACTTCTCAAAGTGCATTATCTTCTTTAAAATAACTTCAAGAGTTCAACATGAAATCTTACCCGTTTTTAGAAACTAGTGGTTCCCGGGGTATACGGTGTAAGTACTTTATGTTCTAAGAGTGTTAAATAAAACTTGGAATAATCCCACATTTTAAAACCTTTGCACCAGCTTTGCACAGACAAAAACACGTGTAAAGCGTAATTGGCTCATTCAGTTCACTGCCCTATTACATTGAACAATGTATGCACTGTACTTGGTGCCTTTGCACTGTATTGTGGCAAATCACAAAACAAGAAAAAGTGTGATGTAGTATTGTGAATGTGTATGACAAATTGATACACAATCTCACACTCCATTAACAACTATAACATAGCTTGCCCTATGACCAGTTTGTCAAATGTTGGCTTATATAGTTTAAGAAGATTTTTTCACAACTACTTTTTTTTACACTAAAAACAAGCACAATTTGTTGCCATGTGATGGAAAAGTTTGTTCGCATCTATATTTGGACCCTAACCCTAATGCGCAGTGAGTTGAAAGTACTTGTGGTTACCAAACGCCTGAAATTACATGACTGAACTCCACAGCCCCATGTATCATTTCATAGTGACACATTGCATGCAACATTTGTCCAATTATCTTGTCTACAAATTGTAAAACTTTGTATGCCAAATATTGTTGCTGTACTTTGTCATTTGGCTTTGAGTCTTCTGATTTTGTAATGATACCATAGACAAAGTCCAATCCTTGACCCAGAAGTCAGTCTAAAAACTGACCACTACCACCGTTTGTGGGTATGAACATCCTCACAATCGGATCCATGTTAAGGCAGCTCGAATATCCCTTTTCAAATGAGGTTCTTTATGCTTTGTATTCATGTAGTATTCCCATATTACTTTGCATGTATAAATTCACTTTAGTGGTGGATATATTTTAAATGGTTTCATAAGAAAACAAACCAATGCATTTTATTACTTTATTACAAATAATAGTCACCCTCTGAACGGTAACTTAAGTCAAAGTTAAGTTGTCTGACAAAAAGTGATGTTATCATACATAGACATACTATATTACAAAAGCATAGAAGTACATAATTAAGTTAACAGGTGCTGAAAATAAGCCTCCCAGTTAAAGATATTACAGACAAGCAGACAGGTGGCAAAGTCATCATCAGCGTGGGCCCATTCCGGTGAACATGCATCGAGCGAAGTCATCGCTGCTTGCATCTTTGCTGGAAGGAGTCAGTTCGGTTTTCAGTTTCACTCCAGCGTGTTTAGTTCCAGCTATAAATGTCCCTCCATGAAGTTTATGAGAAGGCAGACTGAAGCTGACCCTTGTGAACATACTCCAGAGCTGTGGCGATGGTCCTCATGTCCATCTCTATACTGCGGGCCCAATTCTCCACATCCCCAATTTCCTGTTTAAAAGAGAGAATAGAAACAGAATTAGTACTACAGCTGTGTACATCCAGAAGAAACAGGCAGGCTTGAAACAACTTCAGGCAACTGTTCACCATGTCTCCCTTGGAAAGATGGTGTAACTGGATAACATCAGAGGAAGTGGAAACTCATTTATGAATTGCTTTTACCATCTGTCCAATCCACTCAGATCTATGGCCTGTGTTGAGGTCCTTTGAATAAACTAATCTGCTTTTAGTTTTGATTAGAAACGCCTATAATAGTCAACTGATGAATTAGATGATTGAAGAATAAACTATTTGGACGAATGATTAGTAAGTCAAATTAAGAAATGGCAGTAAAAGCAGTTTTCAGCCTCTTAAATAAGGAAATGTTATGCTTTATTAATAACATACAGTATTAAACTCAATATCCTTTTGCACTGAAAATATAAAGGGTATAAATATTTAAGTTAATCGTTGGAGTTTGAGAAAGTGGGATGGGCCTTTCTCACTGTTTCCTGAAATTGTATAGATCAAGCGATACATTGATTAATTAATAATGAAAATAATTGTTAGTAGCAGCCCTGGATTTGATGAGTACATTTTTTCAAATGTATTTGAGGTGCAAAGATGATTATAATAGTAGATATGATTGAATATGCATTAATCAATACTCATAATAAGTCAAAATGTAATTTAAATGAATGTGATACTGATTGCAAGAGCTGCTATTAGATATATGCTATGCCAACTTAGCAAAAAGCAATACAAAGTAAGAGCATTTATTGATATTACAGCAGTAGACTTAAGAAATGTACATTCATACAAAAATGATACTGTTTTAATGGTGGCAGATTACATAACAGAAAACCCCCGTTTTTGGATGAATTTCTTGCCAAGTGTGTCCTACCTTAAGGGCCTGATTGAAACCCTCCACCATACTGATCCACTGAGCCGTTTGTTTGGAGAACTGGCTCGCCTGCACCTGGAGAGTCTTCACCTCATGGTCGAGCTTACGCTGGTTTACATAAGCCTGGGCAACTCTTGAAAAGAGAAAACAACAATAAGAAGCTCTACATTGCTACTAGAACATGAAAATAAAGCATCATGTATTAATATAGCTATGGGGGCATGTGAGTGCACATTTGTGTTTGATAGTACAAAGACTAAGTCATAAACATCTCTGTTTATAATACAAACATACTGTAATATTCAAACTAGACTAAATCTTACAAAGTCACCAAAGGATTTTAGTTATAATCTTTTTCAAAAAAGAGCTGCAGCATAACAATGTTCTTTGCATACCAGTCAGTTTTTAAGCTGATTGTCCGGGTTTCTTCACAACTTTCACGATGTTAATAATCTTAAGAACTATTTGTAGTTGCGTCACACATAAAGCCAATTCTGCTCAGCTAATTATAGATTGCTTTATTTGAATGGCTCAATTGAAGGTGTTGGTTGATCAGCTTGACTGCAATATGTACCACAGTACCTCAAATGTATTTACCTGTGACTTCAAGAAGGACGCACGTTTAGATATGTCACATTTTGCAGAAGTAGCACATATTTAGTAACAAAATCTAAACTTTACTTTTTATAACACCTTTCAAAACTACCATTATAAATAATTCACTTTCTAGTTGAAAATGCGTTTTTTATCACAAGGAGTAAAGTAAGCATTCCTGTTACCAGACAAAATACTGTGGAGCCAACATTAAAATAATCTTCATCAATTGCATTTCTTGAGATGTTTATCGAACAAACAGGCTAAACATTTGTTGTTTATCCTTTCAAAACTGAGGATTTACTGACTAGTCTGTAAATTGAGTTGAATATATTTGGCTTTCAGACTAATGACTAGCTGTTAGAAAAATATCAAGTAGAAGGGAAAAATCAGTATACAATTTTGAGATTCTTGACTTTAGTATTTCCTTAGACTGCTTTGTTATACTTCTACCCACCAGAGGAACATTCACAAGCTACATAAGTATCATCACCTTTACTGGCTACTAGATTTCCACATTAATGAATTCATAATTGTATGCAATGTCTGAAATGGGCCTTTCTGCATAAAGAGTACTTTAACTTTTGATGATAATACTTTAATGCATTACTTAAGTAAATGATTTCCTTGTGACAGAGTATTCCTACTCTGTGGCAATTACTACTTCCCGTAGGCACAAGACGTACGTTTATTATTTATTTACTACCATCAACTATGAACTAACAATAGGAGTTTGCTAATCCCCAGGAAGTAAAAGGAGAAACTGCAGGGGGCTAGAAGCTAGGATTTCATACCCAACATTGAGATGGTCTACCAGGGCTTCTGTCAAACAGGTGGCCGCAGTGATAGCTTCACGCCTGCGTCTTTCTGTGCAAGCAAAAACATTAACAAAGACAAGAGAAATCCTCAGTAATATTAAAGAAATACGAGGCCTTCTGACACAACTCCGTCAGCTTTGTTTTTAGCATATGTTAGCATGACAGCTAACGTTAGCCACTCACTCACCCTGCTGCTCCTTCCGCTCATTTTGCTTCGCCTGGTGCTCCTTCAGCAGACGAGACAACATCTTCCGTCTTCGTTGAGATTAAGTGCAAATGTCTTTCTTTTTTTTAACTAGCTTAATAACATTGTTTTCCTAAACAGAGATGTTGGAGATGCTATCAGCTGACCGCTATCACGAGACCAAGCGCGAGAATTACAGGAGTAGGCGTGCCCAAACAAATGGCTTTAATGAAGGCGTCATTGATTGTAGTTAATCGAATATTATTTTTGTGTTCATTATTAATGCAACACACATGGAAGGAATTGCAACAGATGATGCATTGAAAGATAATAAACACTTTAAACGCATATAAGGGATTTATGAATTTGTTTTGCATTAATTTCAATATCAGTTTCGACGTCATTGCATTTCAGCCTTCAAAATAAAAGTTGTAATAATTAAACACTACTACTTTACATAATGCATCTAATGCTACTACTGCTACTACTACTACTACGACTACTACTTTTACTACTACTACTACTACTACTACTACTACTACTACTACTACTACTACTACTACTACTACTACTACTACTACTACTAAATGCAATCGAATATGTGGAACTAAATTGTTCAATGTATATGTATGTATATCATCATTATCCTTAGGACAACATAAAATATTCAATTGAGAACACATTTTTAAGGCACTCTTTTGTCATTATGAGTGTATGAACGAATACAGTGGCCATAACAAGTGTTTTATTTAACATAGAATCTTTGGACAAACCCTTATGAATATAATGCAATAGTGCACACATTGAAGGGAATTTGGGGATTACATCTCAAGGAAAGTGTACCTTGTGATGCATCATATTGATCCTCCACGTTAAATTCTGCAGAATGCGTGGCTGCATATATAGTAATGTTAAGTTTGAGTTTTGTTGTTTGCAAAAAAGAGATCAATATGTGTGTGCTCTAAAGATACCCTTTTATTGTGAAAAACTCCCGCCGGAAACACAAGTCTTGTTCTGGCTAGCGGAACACAGGGCTGATGGCAGGCAGCAACCTGTCAACAACCCAGGCATAGCTGGAACTAAAGTGTGCTGAGCCCTTTATCATCTGATTTTTGTCAGGTATGTTTATCTATTACTTAATTGAATGACAGAAAGGTGTTAAATGTCCTCGATGTAATGATCTTAGCTGCTCGGGGAGGCGGAGTGAGTTAGCATAACTAACGTTAGTTAATGAACGGTTAGCTTTAGCCTCGGTGTTCAGGACGTCGGCTAACAAAGTTGCCCCAGGTGGTGAAACTAATCCGTTTCTCTAATGTATTCACCAAAAACCTTAACATTATAGCAAATACTACATGTTAACAATGTAATAGTCAAAAACTGTTACCATACAAACGGCTAGAAGTTGCCTTGACAACAGATCCCCTGCTGGCTAACCCCCTGCTAACCTGACAGATAAAGCTATGATGCTTCAGTACGGACAGCAGGACCACGAACCCTCTTTGACAACATCAAGTCTATTATGCTTTTGAAATTGTATTAACCAACCCCTTTGAATAGTATTCAAACCACCGTCTTCCTGTTTAAGGGTATTGTCTAAGATTAGCAAACGGAGGTTCAGTGAGACTCAATATAGCAGTTAAAGATGGGACTGCCCGTTATGAAAGGTGCACGGCTGTATCTTCAAATAGCTTAGATTAAACTAAGTCACTGGTAACGTGCATTCTAGTCTAGTTTGTGTCTCTAAACATTAAGCTAATCGAAATTCTACATGCTCGGTGTAGAGTTGTAACATAATGTTGTTGACGATGTGTCAGACCAGATTTAGGCTATCAATAAATCAGATTGCCTTTTAATGGTACTATGTATTCAAAATGATGTTACATTTGGGTCCAGTTTAGTTGAATTGATACTATAAAGTGAATTCACCTGAAATGTTTGGCTTTTTATTGTGGATAAACATTTAATTTGAGTTGGCATCACAACATACATACTCTTTGCGTGTCTTCAGATACCTGAAACCATCATACAAACCTTTTGCTTTGGTTATAGATCCTCTTAAATCCATACTTCATATTGTATGTAAAGCCTGACTTGATGTTTCACCTACTCTAGCAACATAATAGCCTGATCACTCTGTAAGACTGCACAGTATCACATATTAATGTCTGATGTCGCTGGTTGCAGTTTTTGCAGGTCCCTTGGTGCAGCAAAACAAGACTGCAGTGTTATGGAAGAACCATGAAGGCCCAATTACAAGTCACTGGTAAGTTTTCATTAATCTATGCATGATTTGAGCAAAAATTAGGAAACAACAAATAGGAAATATTGGTAGAGGTTTAGTATTACATGAAGTTGTTCATAAGCAGCTACAGGCTATGATTATTTGTGAAAAATGCCTTATGTGCTGTCACTGTTCAGTACAGGGAGGCTAAAGGAGCTGGTGGTTGGTATTTTTATTTTGTTGCATCTTAATCAAATGAACCTTATGCTACATTCTGAACAAACCCTCTAAAATCTTAGTTATATAACCTACAATGTAAGTGTTTTTTTTTCATTCTAGTGCTTTCAGCCAAGCTTAAGGAAAACAAAAAGACCTGGTTTGGTCCCAGCCCTTACGTTGAGGTAGCTGTGGATGGCCAGTCAAAGAGGACTGAGAAGTGCAACAACACACACAGTCCTAAATGGAAGCAGGCTGTCACAGTGTGAGTATAACCTTTGTGTTTGTCATAGAAAATAGCTGACGTTATTAGATGATCCCTACTAGCAGTTCTGGTTATGGTGCAAACTTTCTGAGCTTGGAATATTGTGTCCATAAGAGAAAACTAAGTTCTTGAAGGGTAAATTCTAAATACATTTGATCTACCTGATTTTTAATTGTCACTGATTCAACAAAGTCCATATGCCCAACACTTATACCATGGTTTCTGTGCCACTGAAATAGGTTAAGGTCTCAACTGGTAAGACAAATAAAACACATGAGGGGTGTTTTATTAATAAAACTCTGCTGCATTAATAATAACAACACCGTTCTCAAAATCATAGATTGAACCCATATCAAAATCTTTTTATTTTTTCCACCACAAGCAAATTATTCGAAGACATTGATGTCAAAAACAAATGCAGGAATTGACACTTAATATTTGAATTAAATTACATTTGATAACAGAAATAAAACAGATGTCTCCAGAGAAGCGATAGCCCTATACAGTACATACATATTTGTTTCCATAATTCAACTATAACTACTTTAGTATTAATGCAGATCCTTCTTTATATTTTTCTCCAGTGTTGATGATGTTATTTTCTCACTTTACTACAGAATTGTCACCCCGGTCAGCAAGCTGATCTTTCGAGTTTGGAGCCACCAGACACTGAAGGCAGACATCCTGTTGGGAATGGCCATGCTGGAGATCAAAGAGAGCCTTAAAGCTAACGACCTGAAATGTGAGTTCACACTACTTTCTTTCTCTTCGGTGGTGTAATCTTGTGTTTTCTTGAAAATATTTTCTGTCAAACAAACAACATTTTGCTCCTAATTTGACAAAGTGTACATCTCAGTTTATTTGTCTTTAAACTTTCATCTTGGAAAAAATGTATTGTACAAGGGGCAGAGTACTTGTCTAATATTTCTAGGCTCTTGCGGTTGATTCCCACATAATATTATGAGTTAGTCAGAACAAAGGTCCCACCACATACCTTATCTATTTTAAGATAATAAAACATTGTATTCCTTATAATCTCCCTTTCAGTATTTGTATGTCTATGTCTATCAGCAGCATGTTTTACTTGGCAGATGTTTCACACACTGTAGACTCTATCTGTGTAGGAGTGCATATCAGCTTATTTTTGTTATGAGAATGATTTCTTGTGCTTTGATAAGCTTAACAACCAACAAGCACAGTACTCCCTAGGTTCTCTCTCCTGGGATTCAAGCCTCCCCTGAGCGTGTGACTGATTGTGTGTGTCTTATTGTTGGAGGGCTTTACCAGCTCAATACAATGGCTCACTTTGTCTTGTGCATTCCATTTGACATAAAAGTCTGGTCTATATTTAGTATAGCTGATACTAAACACGATTCATAAACGTTGAATCCATTATGAAAAGCCAGCCAATGGAGTCCTCTTAGAGAAAATGGCTCTTGTGTGTGCATTGGTGGCAGTTTATACTTCCTCTGACAATCCTTAGCATCATCTCTTTTGTTGTTGTTGTTGTTGTTGTTGTTGTGAAGGGTCTACAGTATGTGGGTGTTTGTCAGATGAGTGTAGCTGAAGCATAATGACACCTTTGCACATTTTCATCTCCTTTCAAACACTGTTTCTGTCCCCTCCCCAGTGTGTGAGGTGGTGCAGACGCTGCCGCTGTGCTCTGACCGAGACTCTCGGGATGTTGTTGGCGACCTGTCAGTCTGTCTGGATGGCATGCAGGTAGACCCAGAGACCCTCGCCACTGCAGAGAGAGAACATGGTAAGAAAGCACACACACGCACAAATCCACCGACAATACACAGATCTGCAGAATTGTATTAAATCATCTGTTAGTGTGACATGTTCCCTTTTTTTCCCCTCATCGTATTTATTTAACAATCATATCTAGTTAGAATTGTCTCAGTGTCAGAGTTCTTTATAGAGCCTGGCTACTAAACCGAACCAGCCGACCATTGGCAGTTACATAGTTTACTTTCCAGAATGCACCAAGAAATACGATTCTACTTTAAAAAAAAAAAGTGAAATATGTAACCACATTTGCGTTCTTAGCCCCTTGCAGCAGATAAAGAAAAAAATGGTTTCAAACCCAAGTTAATTTGAATATATGTTGTCACTTGTCATCTGTTTCTTTGTTACTCTAGC
The DNA here is from genome assembly GCF_000735185.1 of Notothenia coriiceps. Taxonomy (NCBI): domain Eukaryota; kingdom Metazoa; phylum Chordata; class Actinopteri; order Perciformes; family Nototheniidae; genus Notothenia; species Notothenia coriiceps. The sequence goes on from NW_011369715.1 coordinate 36,057, forward strand.
TGCTCTTCCAAATGGAAACGCAAGGCAAAATGGAGACACTGGCAACAGGTTCAGTAAACTTTCATTTATAATCCGATTTATGCTATTTGGGAAAATGTTGTGTTTACTCATAGAAAATACTAATTGTATCCCTATCAAGTAACTTAAGAACATATCTTGATCCCCAGGTCAAGCAGGGACACATCTCCCTCCAGTGACTCAGAGGAGTGGGTTATCGTACCTAACGGTCATCCTGCCAATGGTACAGGGTCTCCTTCTCGATCTCCAGGGGACTCCAACGCCTTGCGTCCTCCCAGACCAGCCCGAGCCCCTCCTCCTACGCCTCACAGACCTACAGCCTCACCAAGTAGGAAAAGCACAAGAAATCAAAGACTTATCAATATAACCAGTCATTCTACTTTTTTAAATAGCATTGCTTTTTTTTATGTACAGAAACAGTGTCTGAGATAGACATCTGTTCACAGACTTCAATGTTTTTTCTACCATCCTCCCACTCTTCTATACAGCCTCTTCTAGCAGTTCCTCCCCAAGCGAGCTGAGTGAAGCTCCAGCTTCCGATGGCTCCTCCCAGGCGTCAGCTAGTGGCTGTTTAAATCAGCAGGATGACTCAGCAGCAGCAGCAGCAGCAACATCAACATCAACAGCAGCAACAGCTACTTCACAGACAGCAGCTGGACCCAAACCAGCAACATCTGCCACAGCAGCTCCAGCCTCAGCAGTTCCGGCCACAACAGCTCCCAGAATCACACCCATAAACAACGGCCCCTTACCACAAGGGTAAAAGAGCAAGGCACTTCACCTGGTCCTGCAAATCTAATTTTAGACTGCAGCCTCTTTATGACGTTTGAATGTGAATGATGTGAAAAAAAACATAGACTCATACAAAAATACCTTCTCTTTCTCATCACTTATGACTAACTAAAAGCGAGTTGGTGTCTGTATCTGCAGATACCCTGTATTTCATTATTATTACTGCTTTATTTGTGAAGTGTTGGGGTGTCAACCTCTATACAAACGTAGCAACAAAGTGCTAGATCGTAACATCATCCATTAGCAAGCTACAGAATTGGTGGACACTGAAAATATAGCTTGTTTCCAACTGTGAGAAAGCACTCTAACCTTAACTGCAGTCATGGGGGTGCTCTTCTGTGGTCGTTGAGCTAGGGATGAGGTGCAAGCCTTACATCTTTTGTTAACAAACTGTCTAGACAATACAAATAGTTTTCATTCTGCCTTTTTAACGAATTGTGTTTTTCAGTGACAGAATCAGTTATCAAAATGTGTTTCCTGTGCTTGGTCTTTGCTGACTCATCTTTCTCTGCAGATGGGAGCAAAGGGCAGACCAGAATGGACGGGTCTACTTTGTGGATCACATTGAGAAAAGGACAACCTGGGAAAGGCCTGATCCTCTTCCTTCAGGGTACCAACACACTGGATCATATGTTGTACTATGAGTGCTAACATGGTTACAATTCAATCAGAACACTTTTGCTCTTTGATATTCTTTAACAAATGTTCCCATCCAACCTCTCTCCTTTCTCCGCAGGTGGGAGCGCAGGGTGGACCCGATGGGTAGGGTGTACTATGTCGACCACATTACCCGGACGACTACGTGGCAGCGGCCCACGCAGGAGTCGGTGCGAAACTACGAAGAGTGGCAGCACCAGAGAAACCAGCTGCAGGGAGCCATGCAGCAGTTCAACCAGAGGTTCATCTATGGGGTGAGTGCAGGCCCTGTAGTAGCTTCTGGATAAGGGTACATCCACACATTGCTTTGATTTACTTAAGAATCCCGTCCATTCATGGTTAATGAACTATAGAAATGTTCTGCTTCGAACAATAGTTTGTCTGATATGATGTTTCAAAAAGATCCTGTTTTTAGGAATATGCATGATAAAATAATGTCTTTATTTGTTGAATGGGAGGCTGTGGCGCAGTGGGTTAGTGCGTTGGTGTTCGGATCAGGAGAGCATAGGTTCAAACCCCACTGCAGTCAGCATGTCGTTGTGTCCCTGGGCAAGACACTTCACCCCAAATTGCTCCTGTGGGGATTGCCCGCAGTATTGAGTATGTAAGTGGCTTTGGATAAAAGCGTCTAACAAGTAATATGTAATGTAATGAATGGAGATAGATGGTGTGCATAAAGAAACTGCACCATCACAAGATGAATCTGTGTAAACAGATTATTACTGAACAGTATACACTGTACCATAATATGCAGTAGAGTTTTTATGTTCTCTAAATGTTTTACTTGCTACAAAACCTAGTAAAAAAAATAAATAAATAAAATGAAGTAACCATCATTTTCAAGTTACTTAATTTAACTGGCATGCACTCCAAAAGTCACACCTATTACAAATGTTTTGTTTGCTTCAAATAGAACACACAACTAAAATAAAAGCATTACCACCTCAATGTCACGCAGCGTCCACACGGCGGCGTGCGTTGAAGCTCG
>NW_011369715.1:38631-45009 GCF_000735185.1 Notothenia coriiceps
TGAACATTGCTCAACGTTTGAAGGGAGCAACGCGAGCAAAGCGAAGCGACGCTCCCACAATGCAGTTTGGCAAAGCGTGACGTCACCCCATTCAAAGTGAATGGGCAGAAGCGTTGAAGTTTCAACGCACGCCGCCGTGTGGACGGGCCGTAACCCAGCAAAGGAAACACTGTTTGACTTCTTTACAGCTTATTGCTGTTCCTGAAGTCTAATGTAGTTATCCTGTTGAACATTGAACGAGATTGGAGGTTGGTTCCTCTGTATAATAATAACGATGGTTGGCTCTGGAACTGGTAAAGGCCATTTTTTTTAATGTTTTTTAAGACTTTAACAACGTGTCTCTCTCTGGCTCAGCTCCAAGACCAGCTGGCGGCGACGGCCAACAAAGAGTTTGACCCGCTGGGACCTCTGCCTCATGGATGGGGTAAATGTCACCTATCATTGCACATTTACTTTGGCTGGAGTTGCTGTTATAATACAAGTTCCTAGGGAATCCAGAGCAATGATTTCATACTGAAGAAACATTTTCATTTTTTATGTCAGAGAAGAGAACAGACACCAATGGCAGAGTGTATTTTGTTCATCACCCGACTCGGACAACGCAGTGGGAGGACCCCAGGACCCAGGGGTGAGTGTGGGCCTACGGCTGTGTATCTTGATACTGTGATACCTATTTGTATACTGACTATAAATGATCCTGCTTACTTTGGCTGTAGTTTTCTTGTATTGCCTGTAGGAGGCGCTTATGTGTCAGCAATTTGCTCAGCACAAATATTTATAGATAGAAGCATAGGCATATATAGGAATAAGTGGAATTAAAATCAATTTTAGAGTAAGAAAAAATACTTTTATCTTTTCTGCGAAATATAACTATAGGGTTATTTAGGTCATAAGGTGACCAGCAGATGCATGCAAACATCCTTGGAGGTGTGGAGGTACTGTATAGAAAGTATAAAGTTTACGATAAGTAAAAGCTATATTTTTGGTTTCAAACATGATGGTTTGATGCTTACACTGACTCATTAATAAGCTGCTAATGCGTTCACAAAGGAAAAATCGTCAGGCTTATAAGTGCCATTTTTGTATTTTCAAATTCACTTGCAATTTACATTTCGTTTTTCTTTATCTTTTTAACAATTGTTTTTTGTTGGTATTATTCAGGCTGCTGAACGACAAGCCCCTACCAGAGGGATGGGAGATGCGGTTCACTGTGGATGGTATTCCCTACTTTGTAGACCACAACAGGCGAACCACAACCTACATAGACCCTCGCACAGGGAAATCCTCACTGTAAGTTCTTATACATTTAGCAGTTAACTTGCTTTAGTTAAAAACACAAATGACTGGAGAAGCTCTCGCTTTTTAACCAGACACTTGATACTTGTCCACAAGCTGTAGCCTTAAGATTAAGATGCATTTAATGTACATAGACATATTTATCCCTAATTGCAAACTCCTTTCATACTACACAGATACATTTTGATTTCATTTGAACATAAACATAGGTATCAATGCAGGTTCAATGCAATTACCGTAATTTCCGGACTATAAGCCGCGCCTTTTTCCCTATTTTTCGACGCTGCGGCTTATATAACGGTGCGGCTAATCTATGGATTTTTACAGCTAACGGCCAACACCTTTAACTCTATGGGCTCTATGGCCGGTCCGCGGACCCCCACCTTTAAGCGGCGGGTTCCAGCAGGAAAAGCTGGAGGCCGGAAAAGAGTGAGACAGGTAGCGCGCAAAAGTAAAAGTGGAACCGAGAGTGGTATGCCGCTGCTGCGGCTTATATTCAGGTGCGCCTTATAGTCCGAAAATTACGGTAAATGACTGATAACACATTGGATAATCCTCGTTACAATTGTGATAAAAAGCATGATCACAGCCTCCCTAAGCAGCAGGAGAATAAACTCACAAAATGTGCATGCAGTAAGTGAATGTGCTTGTTCAATTGACATTTAAAATGGTTCTTCTGGTCTTTTCCACAGTGAGAATGGACCTCAGATAACCTATGTCAGGGACTTCAAAGCCAAAGTGCTGTACTTCAGGTTCTGGTGTCAGGTATGTGCTGCACCAAATGTTTTGCTATCATCCTTATGCTTCTCCTTTGTACTGTCTTTCGTAATTGAATGTGCAAAGATTAAAGTTCACAGTTAATGTTTAATTCATGTTAACTTCTGTAAAAAGCAAGCAGAAATGTAATTTGTATGTTGTGTTTTTTCCCCGGCCTCAGCAATTGTCGATGCCTCAGCACATTAAGATTAACGTCTCCCGGAAAACCTTGTTTGAGGATTCATTTCAACAGGTAACTTAAAACAAATAAATCCAGTTCTCTGTGTGTTCTTTTGACTCTATTGTCTTTTTAATGTTTGAGGTGTGTAACACATTCTTTTCTGCATCTGAAGATAATGAGCTTCCACCCTCAAGATCTGAGGCGGAGACTGTGGATCATTTTCCCTGGAGAGGAAGGCTTGGACTACGGAGGTGTGGCCAGGTAATGTCAACAGCAGTTTGTTTTTATGCAATCGCGCCATTAGGAGGTGTGTTTTCACCTCAATCGTAGCTCTTTTTTTTTTTTAAACCAACCAGCATAACCAGTAAATAATTGTTTGTTTCTCATGTATTTCTTTTATTTTCAGGGAATGGTTCTTCTTGCTCTCTCATGAAGTGCTGAACCCCATGTACTGTTTGTTTGAGTATGCCGGCAAGGACAACTACTGTCTGCAGATCAACCCTGCCTCCTACATCAACCCTGATCACCTCAAGTACTTCAAGTTCATAGGACGCTTCATTGCCATGGTACCTGCCCTATTTGTCAACACAATTAAATACTCAGTATTGGAACTTAATATAATGACATAATTACCTTGACCAACAAGATGGACCATGTTTGTGAGGTGACATACGTATGATGAGGATGGCGCAATGTTGTTTACAACCGTCATGTTGGCTCTTAAATGTGCCTTATTGCTCTGGAAGGAATTCAAATATTCGATGATCTTAATTTTATGACAGTCAGTCTCCTCGTACAGTTTACAGTTTTAAATATCAGATCTCTTTCTTTTTTATGTGGCTGCTGTTTTAATACATTTGATCACATGACTGTTCTGCTTTGGTCCTTTCTAGGCTTTGTTCCATGGCAAATTCATCGACACAGGATTCTCCCTGCCCTTCTACAAGCGCATTCTGAACAAACCTCTGGCTCTCAAAGACCTGGAGTCCATAGATCCAGAGTTTTACAACTCACTCATCTGGATCAAGTAGGTCTGGGGATACAAGAGTTACTAATGTGTGACCTAAAGGGAACATGGTGGTAATAAGGAGGAGTGGAAGGACAGGCCAGCATGTATATCAAAACGTACTGCAGTGTACCATTAACTGTTTTCATATTGGACATATGTCATAGTTGATTTTTTTGTATGAACACACAATGTAATTTATAAAAAACATTAATTAGTTTCCCAATTTTCTTTACTGCAACACATTTGGAGTGATACCAGTATAATGTGTAGATCCTGCCACATTTATTTTTGAGGTGAGCCGAGTATTTGTAAAATGGATGTGTTAGAACAAAACGATATTTGTCTATTTTCACCAGGAGTTGCAAGATTATTACTCAGCCCAAACCAGCCTCTGGACAAGAAATAGTCTGCCTCCTAGTGCAAATTGTTACAAAGACAGATTTGTACACAAACAAAATATAGCGTAATGCATTCATTTAAATGCGGCGACTGGTAGGTGGATTTAATTGTTGTTAATGATAAAAATCGCTCTTTGCTCTGCAGGGATAATAACATAGAGGAGTGTGGACTGGAAATGTTCTTCTCTGTGGACAAGGAGATCCTGGGCGAGGTCACCACCCACGAGCTGAAGCCCGATGGAGGAAACGTCCAAGTAACTGAGGAAAATAAAGAGGAGTACATCAGGTACCCCCTCCTCCGCCACCCGTCTTCAACTTCCATATCTGCATTCACATCAACACGTTACACACAACACTGATAGTCGTATCCCTGCTGATTTACTTTCCTACAGTGAAAATCTGACAATATCGTATGTGTTACAGTTCTCCTATTTCACTGTAATCTGTAATAGAGGGGAAAAGGCCAATAATAAACCAACTTCATTATCCATACTGTACACAGCAGTAAAATGACAGCATGTATACGCCCAATTAAATCAAAATAGATAAACGTATTTAAGAGATCTTTTATCACACATGTATTGCGCAGGTCGCAACCAATTCTTTAGTATCTGCTGCAGCAATAACAACAAATGTGTTTTGTATTGACTGATAAGCTATAATGCTTTTTATTTGATCAACCATGATATTTGACCCTTAGAAAATTGAACCTTCTTGTTTGCAAGCAGCCATTAATAATCATGCACTGGGTATGTTTGACTTTGTTGTATTAATCTTCTGTACGCAGGCTGGTGGCAGAGTGGAGGCTATCCAGAGGGGTGGAGGAGCAGACTCAGGCCTTCTTTGAGGGCTTCAATGAAGTTTTGCCCCAGCAGTACCTCCAATACTTCGATGCCAAGGAGTTAGAGGTACTGCAATCCACACTTAGACATTTACTGAACACCAAAAGTTCTATGTTTGGGTTAGTGTTGGTCTTTTAAAGTGTTTATTCTGCTGGGTAAAATCATGTGCATTTGAGTTATCATCACACTAATAACTGGCTTCCTTCTTGCCTGTAGGTGATGCTGTGTGGGATGCAGGAGATAGACCTGGTGGACTGGCAGAGAAACGCGATCTACAGACATTACGCCCGCAGCAGCAAACAGATCCTCTGGTTCTGGCAGGTCAGTACATGCAGTTGCACTGTTTCGAAAATCATAACACTAATTCCATTTCCTTCCTTCTTTGATCTATTTTTGGTTTAGGAGACTTATACCGTACAATTATAGCTCAGTTTGTCTCAAGATTTCATTTTCCTTTAAGGCGAAGCACGGCAGGCAAAAACATCGTTTGTCATGCACTGGTCAATTTTGAGATTTTGTGCTATTTTGATTCCATAACATGTTTTCTTTCAGGCTTTTGGAAGGAAAACGTACAAAATACACATTTAGGTGTATAGTTTGTCTATTTGCGTCTGTAGATTTCCCCTAAATTCACCAAAAGTTAACGTAACATAAAGTACCGCGACCGCTGTATCGTTGGAAAGCTACGTGTCTCCTGCACAATCTCATCAGATCCAAATATGGTCATTTCCTTTGTATCAGCAACCAATCGTGAAAGTACTAAGGGGTCTTAAAACAAGAAATGAAATCTCATTGGCTGGTGTCAATTTCTGACAACGTGATTCGTTCCGATGCGTCACGTGGTGTGCTAAAACACTTCCTGGTTAGCTTTCCACTAGAAAATTAAATCTCAAAATGGCAGAAGAACGGCGAAAAAAACGTTCACAGAGAAGACGACAACAATTGTCACTTGCACGAAGCAAGGTTATACAAAAACAAATGACCCTGATAATGAAATACCGTCCCATACCTGCCAACCCTACCGATTTGGGCGGTAGTCTACCGCTTTTGACATGTTTCTACCGCCTACCGACTTAGCTGACTTTCCCTACCGATTTTCAATCTTCCCAAACTATAACAAATACAAATGACACTCCATAGACACTGGACTCGACTTTTGGCGGACACCGTTTGCAGCGTGTCTGTGATCCCTTAAAAACAGTCATCTGTGTTTCTGAAAGAGAAACAACGTGCAGACCGGGGGTGCAGAGGAAAAGCAGCGTTACCCTCCGGGGCTGATGGGTAATCCCTCCCAAATGAGTTGGGGAACAGAGTGTTAGTAAAAAGCTAAAATTGTAATGTATGCAGATGACTCAACAATATATTATGCAACATCAACTACAAGAGAGTGGACAAATGTTATGAATAAAGATCTACTACTGATATCAGAGTGGGTCATAAATAATAAGTTGGTACTTAATGCGGGAAAAACAAAATCGTTATTAATAGGATCAAATCATCAGTTAAAAGGTGAACTACATTTAAACCATATTGAAATTGAACAGGTCAAGGAGACAAAATTGCTAGGTATAACCCTGGATCATAAATTATCTTGGTCTAAACAAATTGATAATGTTGTATGTAAAATGGGAAGGGGTGTGTCAGTTGTAAAAATAATTGTAAAATATTTGCCTATGGATGTCAGTAGACAGGTTTTGGATGCTTTGGTTCTGTCCAGTCTATGGTTCTGTCGCAGCTTGATTATTGTTTGGTTATATGGTCTAGTGCTGCTGAAAAAGATTTAAACAAACTAGAAGTAGCACAAAATAAGGCAGCACGATGTGCACTGCAGTGCTCCTACAGAACCAGAGTCACTGAAATGCTGGAGACATTGAAATGGTTAACTGTCAGACAGAG
>NW_011369716.1:0-2022 GCF_000735185.1 Notothenia coriiceps
AAAAATGTAATCGTTTGACAGCCCTAATATAAATATTTGTATTTGTCCTAAACCCAATTTCCCCTCTAGATAAATAAAGTGTTCTGACTCTGTTTATCTTTCGTCTTGTGTTTCAGGACCACTTCACGTCCCCGGATGAGTACGAGGAGCCGGCGGTTCTGTTCGAGGCGATCTCGTCTCACCAGCAGAACCTGGTGATCGCTCACGAGGGCGACCCGGCCTGGAGGAGCGCCGTCCTCTCCAACTCGCCCTCGCTGCTGGCGCTCAGACACGTCCTGGACGAGGGGACCAACGAGTACAAGATCATCATGCTCAACAGACGCTACCTCAGCTTCAGGGTCATCAAGGTGAGGACAGGCAGCTTTTTCTCAGACACTCAGGGAGAAATGATTACATCCCCATTTATTTCTTTATTAAGTAAACGCACATTTATTAACATTTCTGGACAGAAAAGCTCGTTTGTACGTCCTACGGCCACCATGGCCTTTGTGCACCTCACACTGTTAACATCTCTAAGTTATTAAATAAATAAATGTTAACTAGGTAAAATAAGATATGCATGAACAACAAAAATAAAATAAGCTACATTTATTTGTTATTGGCTTTGGTAGGTTATTGGTTATGTTCACATACTTATTTGATTATTAAAATGTAAACCGATCTTTTTCATATGGGCGTTTTAGAGTTGTGCCCCCTAGATCAGGTCTCTAGTAAGTGTGTGCTCAAAGTGCACCAGATTGAAGCATTTTACTGTAACGTGTCCTCTGCAGTGAGACACACTCACAGTAAAGTGTGTGTGTGTGTGTCCCCCCAGGTGAATAAGGAGTGTGTGCGCGGGCTGTGGGCGGGGCAGCAGCAGGAGCTGGTGTTTCTCAGGAACAGGAACCCTGAGCGCGGCAGCATCCAGAACGCCAAGCAGGCTCTGAGGAACATGATCAACTCGTCCTGCGACCAGCCCATCGGATACCCCATCTACGTGTCGCCCCTCACCACCTCCTACTGCAACACTCACCCCCAGCTGGGACACATCCTGGGGGGGCCCATCAGCATCGGGAACATCAGGAACTTTGTTGTGAGCACCTGGCACAGGTTGGTCTCTCTCTGCACGGCAGTAAGTCACATGTGGTGTCAGTAAAAACATGTAGTAAAATAAAGTTTTCACACTCTGTTAATGTCTCCTTCCTCTCCTATCGGAGAATGTAAATCCCTTCAGCATGTGTGAACCACAGACCTTATTAAGTCCTAAAATGCTGACTCATTCCTGCCTCTTTAATGAAATGTTTCGTAGGTTACGTAAAGGCTGCGGTGCCGGCTGTAACAGCGGAGGGAACATCGAGGACTCGGATGCGGGGGGGATGTCCTGCGGGAGTGGGAACGGGACGGGGGGCGACTCTCAGCAGAGCTCCGTGTCTCAGGGCGGGACGTCTGGACCGGCCCCCTCCCACACCTACCAGCCCCACACTCTGGGTGAGAACTCGTCACAATATCAATACAATAACACATTTATTTTATTTGAAGCTGTATTTTGTCTAATTTTGTGACATCAGCTCCAAAAAAGAACCAGATTTTCAGTGCGCTTCATTCAAATTCTGATTATTCGGTACATCCCTTGTTGAAATTTCACTGGAGCAAACTTTTCAAATTAACTTGCATATACATATTTTTTAAATGTTGCATTATGGGAATTTTAGGATCTAGCGTTTTATGAAACTTGATAAAAATATATTAAAGATTTAAAAAATTATAAAATTCTGGACACACATAAAAGCCGACAGACTCTTTAATTTGAATGTTTACCAAGAATTGCACACTTTTTCTTTTCCATTGCCGATATACCTAATTTTCTATTTTGTGATTATTATTATTTAACTTATTCCATGCCATGTTTTTAATGTAAATGCCTGGACCACGGGGGGGGGAGGGATTTGTTTATGCCGTGTACCGCCAACGTTTGTTTGTTCTGAATGGAAAATACAGTGACATTTTTTATTATAAAACATTCTAAAATCATATTCCCCCCCC
>NW_011369717.1:0-1500 GCF_000735185.1 Notothenia coriiceps
AAAAGAGAAATGGCCAACGAGGCGTTCTGGGGCAGCATAGACAGGTCTTCTCTGTGTTAGAGTTTTACTCGCTACAGGGTGCACTTTGAGGGTTTGTGACTCTGCAGACCGTTTACATGCAGAGAAATACTGCTGTCTCCACTTTATGGGTTTGTTTTAATGCACAGATACTATGTGTGGCCCTGAACTGTGTATGACCATATGGCATTTCAGGTTGTTGATATTTATGAGGAGACAGACACATACTTGTTGTCTCCTAAATATCTCATTTCTATGAGGCGTGAAGGAAGTATGTGACTCTTTCCAGAAGACGTCGCAGATGACCCCGGCACCTTTCCGACACCCGCGAATGATATTAGCGCCACCTCTGTTTACGACTTTGTTGTTATCTATCTCCGTGTTTTGGACTATATAAGCCTGATGTTTTTTCCTGCTCCGTTGAGCAACATACCCCATGTGTGTGAGTTAACCCATATCCTTTGTATGATTTTTAACTCTGCTCCTTCTTGCAAGAATAAATTAGAACCTGATTATTGATTCTCAACCTGGTGTCGAGTGATATTTTCCTAACAGTTTACATGCAGAAAAAGCTTCATAACACACAAGGGGACGGGTAATAAGCAGAGAAGCATGACATGGGACCTTTAAGTTTATATATGTTGCATTGTTAGAGGAGCCTGAGGTTTTAAATGTGCATTGCGAACAACAACTGGGTTAGCTATTATGCAAAATGTGAATGTATTCATGAAAACACTCAGGCGCACACACAGTGAGAGCATTTATAAATACATTTTGCTGCTAAAATGAATTGCTGGTTCATTTCACCGTGTGCAAAGCAAATCATATTCAATATTCCAACTATAGACGGAGTGGAAATGAAAGATGTATTTAGGCCTGCATATATTTTCCTGCATTGTGAAGCATTACCCTGCAGAAAAATGGAGCGCTTACATTTGCATTTTTATGATTCAGGACACACAAATGAATCCTGTGCACATGGAGGAGTCGTATTATCTCATATATGTTAAATAGTGTAACCCTTGCTATGTTTATAGATACAAATATACTCATAATGTATCATAATCCGCTTATAGCACTGTGAATTAATTATGAAACAATCTGTTTTTATGATGGTTGTCATGGGGAATTAAGGATATTTACGAGTGTGTATAACTGGAATTACACTGCACTATAAGATAATGATGCATTAGTCATTTGATGTTGATTCACCATCAGCGGCCAAGCCCTATCAAACTGCTCAGTTCCTCATTAATGTCTTATGATACACCACCGTGTGTATTGAGATATAGTAAATGGACTGTAGTTATATCTCTTTATCAGAGTCATTCACCCATTCTAGGGAAGCTAACACACACACACACACACACACACACACACACACACACACACACACACACACACACACACACACACACACACACACACACACACACACACACACGACGAGACGACACGACGACGACACGACACAACACGACA
>NW_011369718.1:0-5517 GCF_000735185.1 Notothenia coriiceps
TGTGTGTGTGTCGAGGGAATAAATTGGGTGTGATTTAATGTTGCATGTGTGCAAGAGCGTCTGTTTGTGTGAGATGTGTGTGTGTGTGTGTCATCTAAGGCACCACAGTCTTCTTCTCTGCCTTAATTAACGCGCCTTCTTGCAACACTTTCTCTAGAATATGAAACAATTTGACCTGATGATGCAAACAGCTGCAAACAGCGCAGGGTTGGAGCCTCGCCTGCTCACCTGACACTTTCTCTTTATGCCAGAGCGTTAATGTATGCCGGCTTTACATCCCGGTATTTGAGCAGCACTGCAACAGCCAAAAGGCTTATTTTGCTGGGGGAAATGTGTGTGTGTAAGCAAAATCCTTTGTACTGCGTGATGAAGAAGAGCTGGCTGTATCACAGCTTGGCAATGATGTTCTTTCAACACAAGCACACACACACACACACACACACACACACACACACACACACACACACACACACACACACACACACACACACACACACACTCAAACATTCCCACGCACTTAAGCCTCAGTTAAAGTCCAGGGAAAACGTGAAAAGGGTGGCAAGAAAGAAACACAGAGGAATGGAAATATGCAAATTAGAGCATTTGAGCTCTGGGCCAATCACAAAGACGAATTATTAAAATGATTCATGAAATACAATCTGTGAATTCCCCAAGTGCCCTTCCATTCAGCCAATGCATATTTGTACGCTTCATTTAAATAATATCCTACTTTTAAATGTTGTTAGCCGTCATTTTGCCCTGAATTGGAAAGATAGTCTACAGATGAGAATTTTTTTTTTTTAGGATGAATTTCATCATCTGTCCAGGGACCGCAGATGAAAAATAGCCTGTTGGCTAACTCTGGCGCATTTACAGAAATGTCAATCAATGTGCACTTTCCCTGTCACATAAATAAATAAAAAAGGAAAAAAAATCTTTCAATGTCAACATGTATATATTTCACTTTTTATTTCCGTAACATTTTCTATTTTGAGATGTTTCAATGTTATGTTGGTTTATTCATCTACTCTTTATTTTCACATTATCTGCAATGCCTTGTTTTAACATGATGCTATGACGGGGAAAAAGTCCCACATTGGGCTCAATAAAGTAAATCTTATCTACTCTAACCTAATATTGACATTAATGAAGACAGAGCCATTCATAACTTCACTTTCCCGTAAGAGAACTTTCACTCTGACAGGGTTTACATTAAAAAACACTCACAATAAAAACACATAATAAAAAAAAGGACAATAAAAACTCCATAAAGACACGGAACAAATCAACCCAACAGCGAGCACGAGTCAATAAGCCCGGAGAGGGACTGTGTGGCTCGATAAGGTGCAATAAAGGATGGCAGCTCAGGGCCGGTCACACTGACACTGAGCAGAAGTTAAAATTGATTTCCCCCTCTGTCCCTCTGTTGCAGCGCGGTGCATCCACTTCTCTCAGGAGCCGGCGGACCAGTCGGTGGTGCTAGGGGAGCGGGTGGTGCTGTCCTGCGTGGTCTTCAACTACAGCGGCATCGTCCAGTGGACCAAAGACGGCCTGGCCCTCGGCGTGGGGGAGGGTCTCCGAGGTGAGGCCGGAGAAAAAACTGAAACGTTGACTTTAACGGTCACCTATTATGCAAAAAGTCTTTTATACATAAACATGTGTCCCCTCTGTTTAAAGAGATTCTGGAAGTTTCAGGAAAAAAGATTTGCTCTGAAAGAACTGAAACGATTACTTTAACTGAATGTATTATGTCAACAAATCAGGTTAGATGAAAGCAATAATGTTAAGTTTAACCCAATCCTTTGTATTTCAACTTAATATTATTGCTTCAACTAACCTAGAGCAGTTATGTGATATCTGTTGACATATTAGTTACATATTACACTTAATTAAAGTCTCACGTTTCAGTTTTTTCAGTGTGGATGAGGAAAGTACTCATATCTTGTACTTCAGTAATAGTAGAAGTACACGAGTGTAGGAATAAAAGTCCTGCTATCAAAATATTACTCAAGTAAAAGTACAAAAGTATTGGCATCAAAATATACTTAAAGTGGTCCATTTCAGAATAGTATATATGATATGTTTTGATTATAATTATTGATGCATTAAAGTGTTATCAAAGCTGGTAAAGGTGCAGCTGGTTTTAAAAATCACCTATCGTGCAAAATCCACTTTTTCATGTCATACATAAACATGTGTCCCCTCCGTGTAAAGGGATTCTGAGAGTTTCAGGAAAACATATTTGCTCTCTTTTTGTCCTGATCCATTTATATAAAAAACTGTCTGAAAAAGAGGCGTGGGGGAGGGTCTCCGAGGTGAGGCCGGAGAGAAGTTACTGCACTGAAAGAACTGAAACGATAACTTTAATTGAATGTATTATGTTAACAAATGTCACAAAGCTGTATCAAATCAAATCAAATCAAAATATATTATAGCGCCAAATCACAAGAAATGCCTCAAAGGGCTGTGCAAAGCAACACTCTACATCAACATTAGTATTGCTGCATTGGATAAAGCATGAGACTGAAGTGATGGTAATGTGGATGTAGATATCAGGCTAGTTGAAAGCAATAATACTAGGTTGAACCTAACTTTATATTATTGCTTTCAACTAACCTAGAACAGTGATGTGAAATCTGTTGACATATTAATCTTAATTAAAGTCAACGTTTCAGTTATTTCAGTGTGTAGTGCAGAGATGGGAGAAGTACTCTGACCTTGTACTTGAGTAAAAGTAGAAGTACCAGAGTGTAGGAATACTCTGTTACAGTAAAAGTCCTGCATTCAAAATGTTACTCAAGTAAAAGTACAAAAGTGTTTGCATTAAAATATAATTAAAGTGCAAAAAGTAGTCATTGTGCAGATTGGTCCATTCAGAATAATATATATATGTTTTATAATGATTGATCATTAGCTATCATGCAGCTAGTTTGAATGACTTTGTATACTTCAGGGTAGCTTGTGGATTTACTCCAGGTGGAACTAAAGTCTGATTCAACACTTGATTATATTTCATATCATTCATCCAGATCTGTAAAGTAACTAAAGGTATTAAATAAAGTAGTGGAGTACATGATTTACCTCTGGATTGTAGTGGGGTAGAAGTATGAAGTAGCAACAAATAGAAATACTCAAATAAAGTCCCTCAAAATTGTACTTAAGTATTAAGTACTTGAGTAAATGTACCAGTGTGCGGTGGGAGAGGAAAGAGACCTGGTGGCTTCTCAGAGCTGAAGGCATCAAAGTGAAGAGAAGAAGGGAATAACTGTGCCACGGTTCCGGTTCAGTTTTGACTGTAAGAACCCTGACAAAAGCTATTGTGGTTGAAAAGTGTAGGGTCTTTTCAACATTAAGGGAATGAACACTGAACAGAGAGGGGGAGAGTTAAGAGCCAAGAGGCGTGTGAGTGACAATCTGGGGCGACATGAGTCCTGTATATCATGCTGAATTAGAGAAAATCCCTCACACTGCTGACAAAAGCAGACGCACATTGGCATTTACATTTTAAGCCGACATGCACATCCAGAGTGACTTACTGCGAGAAGAAGAATACTCTTCATTTCGGAGCGAGGCGGGGGGAAGCATCACTGGCATCCCAAAGTGAGGGGAGTCAAAGGGTCAAAGCACAACAGGCGGAGAAGACGTTTCCCTTTTGCATTCAAGAAATAGTCAGGGGGAACTTGAAAGGGCAGGAATAAAAGAAGCGGTGAGAATAAGAAAAGCAGAACATGTATTTTCCCGCTGACCTTCCCCCCCCCCCATTTACAGAATTATTCAAAAAAAGCTTTGAACCATTGTGGCTCACTGAAGACTTGACATCTTATGACTGCAGGTGATAGTTCTCTTTCTTTGCCCAGATTTGGCCAAATATTTCACAAAGACTTATTATTTCTCAAGACTTCCATCTGTTGAAAAGATGAAAAGGTCTGTGTTGGTGGTGGAGGAAGAACTTGAATCTTTGACTTAGAGGTAGCAGGACTAATGTGTAGGAATACTCAATACAAGTGAACGTCGTGCATTTTTTATGAGCATATTGAAATATTCTTAAAGTCAAGAAGTCATTATGCACAATGGTCCATTTCGGAATTTTCAATTATATTCATCGATGCATAAATGCGGACATCAATTTAAGCTTTCAGCCGTTGTTATAATAAATATGTAAACAAGACTAAAGACTTGTTTTCCTTGAGTGTTATGTTAGATACCCGTTTTAATATAATTTGTTGTTTGTTTTTATGTTAATCCATCAATAACATCTAATATATCTGAGGCTAAGTGGCTTTGCTTGTGTGTTTCTACTTCGGTGCCTTTCAATTGAAACCATGACAACGAAAGAAAGAAAGAAATCTCACATGTGGTCGTGGGGCGGAGGTGGAATATCACATACACCAGTACATTTACTTTTTTGATATACTTGTACTTTATTTGAGTGTTTCCATGTAATGCTACTTTATACTTCTACTCCTCATAATTCAGAAGTAAATATTTTAACTGTTACTTTGGGCATGTAAAAGCTCATGCTATGCTGATGTGGTCAAATGCAGTACAGCACTAATCTACACAGTATTTTAAGTATGTACATTTGGTCTACATTTACAAAGTGCAATACTAAATTGCTGTTCTATTTATCAAAAAAACAGGATAATATAATAATAACTATAATAATATATACTTTTGATTACCTCAAGTACATTTAGATCACAATACTAATACCTATATTATTCTGAAATGCAGAATGAGTACTTATAAGTAATTATTTTGTACTTTTACTTAAGTCATATTTTTAAATCAGGAGTTTTACCTGTAGTGGAGTATTTTAAGACAATATTATTTGTACTTATACTTAAGTAAATTATCTAAGTTTCTGCCAACACTGCTTTTAAAGTTAAAGTTTTTGATCAACTTTAAGGATTGAACTTAAATGTCATTCACAAAATAAATATATTTATTTTTCTTTTGTTAATTCCACAATTATGACTTTAACCGTAAGAACAGAGAAAGGTTTCATAATCGCATATCACCCTATTTTAATAAATTGTAGAAACAGGGTGAAAAGAACATTTATTTATATATGAAAATGTCACGGATATTTGCTTTAATTAAAAATCGAATAATTACAAAATGTAACATCGCAGTACATCAGTGCCTGACACTTTGTGCCCTTTCGGCTCCACACCACGCATGACATTTCTCACCACGCTGTAAATTAATCCATAAAACCAACACGCTGTATAGCACACACACACACACACACACACACACACACACACACACACACACACACACACACACACACACACACACACGATGTATGTGCAGAGTTTGACCCTTTCTTCTGCTCTGAAATTGAATATTTGTTAGGCTACATATTAATATAATTTTTGATTTGATTTTGGAATTGTGGAAGGGAGAAGTAGTAGATGGAAATCATACCAAACACTAATTATTCAAAGTAAAGTATTTTATATACGGTAATACTAGGGAGGCATAGGCCTATATGATGATATAATGTTTGAT
>NW_011369719.1:0-2475 GCF_000735185.1 Notothenia coriiceps
ATGGATTATCAAGGATTATTTCTGAAACCGTATGGAGCTCAAAGGCTTTCTCTCTTGCCGGTGAGTTCCTTTTTATTTCCAGCTTCTTCACACACATGCTCTCCAGTACAGGTTAGCTCTGAGTGTTAGCGATGCTAATGTAAACACCGACCATATTACGTCCAAAACAGTCGGGCATTGTTTCTCATAGCAACGTTTCTGATAGGCCCGTGGGTGTAAAGCCAGCCTAGATTTCAGATATTACGTCATATCGAATGCAAATCTGGATTAGCCCCGTTTTTAAAGATTTGGGTACGGAGGAAAAGAGAGAGGGTTGTATTTTCTGACACACCGGGGACACATCTTTATGTATATAAGACATAAAAAAGTGCATTTTGATGCAATGTTTTTATTCTTACTTAATTTAACTTTACAGCCAATCTGTAGTATAACTTCCATAGTTCTCCCGCTGACGGCCACAGTGTCATGGCAGTATTAGAAGAAGCAGTTACACGGATCACTTTTAATAATGAAATAAATCATGTATACCATTTTTAAACGAAGTTACAGGGGTTTTGTTAGTGACCAATGCCTAAAAGTCTAAAAACTATCCAATTTGTGTAGGTATACATTTTTCATTTCATTGAATCGTTTATTTGGCAGGGACAATGCACAGTAATGAACACTTAAAACATTACAATGTGTCAAGCATAACAGTGCCAGATTTAGCTTTGAGCTCATTTCCATCCGCAGTCCCTCACATAAAACATTTAAGAAAATTACATTTTACATTCAACTGTAAAGGTTTTATTAGGGAAGTTCAGTAATCAGAAGTTAAACTATGTTGATGTAATGTTTTATTGTTATTCAATTCAACTTTACAGCCAATCTGTACTATAACTTCCATAGTTTCAACAGTGACGACTCAAACGGCAGCTTATATTCTTTGGTACAATAGTGATGAAATTATGTGCGCAAAAAACTAAAGTATATTGCTCCAATTCTGGCTTAAATCTTAGCAGCTCTGCAGGGTTTGTTAAACAAAACCCAAATGTTTAAATCCTCCCAAGACAGTTTTTAATGTCCCTGCGTTCATTTATGTAACCACAGATCACACATTGATCTTTTCTCTTTTCTTCTCTTGACGATAATGATGAAGACTTTCCTCTTTTCCCCCAGAGAGACAGAAACTAAAGAGTCGGGTCGTGAAGCTCTCAGCAGCCACTTGTCAGCCTTTAACCCTTTAAACACCGCAGTGTGAACTCCTGCAGCTCAGTGTCGGGTGACCGGATTCATTTTCACGTTGCCTCTTGTCCTAATGTGTTAATCTCCATCTTTGTTACTGAGTGGGTGTTTGCACCAATCGCCTGTCCATCAAAGACACTGGGTGCCACAAGGTGCTTTTTAAAATGCGTAACTCTGGCACAATAAATTCCTTCGGGATAAATAAAGTCCTATCTTATCATATTATGATTTACATACAATACTTTGCAAAGAAGTTCAGTAGATAAGTGTTAAATCTATTTACATTGTTGTGACTTTCAAACTATTGTATTTTTGTAGGTGTCCCTTGCTTTTAAATAACAATAATAAAAACAATGTATTTATGTACTTATGTATTTGCCTTCCTACCTACCTCTTTTTGTCTCAACCATTTATTATGTGATTGAAAACCAACACCATCAAACACAAGCTTTTAATCAGTGGAACACTTTGTATTCAAATGGCTGTGTTATGCTCATTATCTGGTCTGTGTCTCGTTGGTTTTCCTCTCTGCAGATTTCATGGAGCAAAGATCAAGATGACGCAGCATCGATTCGTTCGGCCGGGACGCCGGGACCGTCCAGCGGAGGACACACGTCTCACAGCGGAGACAACAGCAGCGACCACGGTGAGACTACACGTATACACAGAGATGGCAAAAGTACACACATCCTTTACTCAAGTAGAAGTACAGATACTCGTGTTTAAAAATACTCTGGTGAAAGTAGAAGTACTGACTAAACTTCTTTACTCAAGTAAAAGTAAAGAGGCTTTGAAATGTCCTTCAGTAAAAAGTACCCATAACTAGCAGCTGTTTTAAAGAGTACCTGACCTCCCTTTATATTAATAGAACAATAATGTCATTGTTAGCTAATGAATGTTTCCATGCTGAACAACGGCAACATGACAACGTTTTCATTGGTCCCTCTTCTTTAGAGAAGACCAGGAAATGAAGGATACACGGATCGTGTTCAAATCAATAGGCACGCAATGACTCTAAATAATAATGATCACGCCACCAAACACACATTCAAACTAAAGGAACCAGCCTGTTTGGAAAATGAGAGAAGTAGAAAGTACAGGTATCTGTGTTCAACATGTAAGAAGTACAAAGTACAGGTATTTGGGTTCAACATGTAAGAAATAGAAAGTTCAGGTATTTGTGTTCAACATGTAAGAAGTAGAAAGTTCAGGTATTTGTGTTCAAAATGTAAGAAGTCAAAGTAAAAAGTC
>NW_011369720.1:0-3118 GCF_000735185.1 Notothenia coriiceps
TTTTTGGGTATTATAATTGCTTTTAGGACATTTATGATTATCAAGGATTATATTAGGGATTACTAGGGATTCTCTAGAACATTGAGGATTATGTCGGAGATCATTTAAAGGATTTTCTGTGGATAGATATTTTAAAAAAGGAAGTCTGTAAAAACTGGCTTTGAAGTGAAAATATGCTGATTATTTTTAAATATTGACGTCAAAATATAAAAAGGTCTTCCATCATTTTGAAGGATGAACACGGACTGATCTGACGTCACCTTTAAAAATACGTTTATTTAATTATTCTATTATTTTATAGCGTGGCTCTATTCTCTCTTTTCCTCTCCTCCCTTTTCTTTAATCTCCTTTACTTCCATTTTCTTTTCTTTCCTCTCCTCTCCTTTCCTCTCCTCTCCTTTTTCCTCCTCTCTTTTCCTCTCCTCTCCTTTTTCCTCCTCTCTTTTCCTCTCCTCTCCTTTCCTTTCCTATCCACCCTATTCTTTAATCTCCTTTACTTCCATCTCCTTTCCTTTCCTCTCCTCTCCTATCCTCTCCTTTTTCCTCCTCTCCTCTCTTTTCTTCTTCTCTCCTCTCCTCTCCTCTCCTCTCTTTTCCTTTCCTTTCCTCTCCTTTCTTCTTCTCTCATTTCCTTACCATCCTCTCCTCTCCTTTCTTCTTCTCTCCTCTCTTTTCCTTTCCTCTCCTCTCCTTTCTTTACCATATTCTCCTTTCCTTTCCTCTCCTTTCTTCTTCTCTCATTTCCTTACCATCCTCTCCTCTCCTTTCTTCTTCTCTCCTCTCTTTTCCTTTCCTCTCCTTTCTTTACCATATTCTCCTTTCCTTTCCTCCCCTCTCCTCTCTTCTTCTCTCCTCTCTTTTCTTTTCCTTTCCTCTCTTTACCATATTCTCCTCTCCTTTCCTCTCCTTCATTCTTCTCTCATTTCCTTTCTTTACCATCCTCTCCTCCCCTCTCCTTTCTTTAATCATCTTCTCCTCTCTTTCCTCTCCTTTCTTCTTCTCTCATTTCCTTTCTTTACCATCCTCTCCTCTCGTTCTGTCTTCTGATCTTTTCTCTGTCAGAACAACTTTGTCTGAATTGCTTGCGTTGCTCACTCCCTCTGCAGTGCGTCAGCAGAGTGAGTGACCCCAATTATTAAAACTGTCAAAAGAAGTCGTCTGTTTGAGGCGAACACTTGCTCAAATACCTTTCTGTGTTTTTGGTGCTGAAGGCTAAATGGTCTCAGTGTTTTTACTGATTTGCGATGTCAGCATCTGTTTCGTATGTGGACATGAAAGGTGACCGGTGTATCTGTCCATTTTTATTCTTCATGCCCTCATAAACACTGATCCAAAAGCTTGTTTTGCATAAAGAATAGAAACAAATAAAATGTGAATTTGATGATATTAAATATGAGATCTCGTAAGAAATAATGACAGGTTTATAACAGATTAAAAGGAAGTCAAAAGCAACCACTGACTGCGGGTATTTAAAATCTTCTCTTAGTTATTGTATGCCAGGCAAAAGAGGATTCAGTAAAAACAGTAAAATGACACATAGAGTCTAAGATAAGATAAGATCCGTCCCCTCACCTGTGTTGCCTCGGTGACGGAGGCCAGCTGCAGGTACTCTGAGTTTCCCCATCCGTACAGATCTCCATCTTTAGACACAGCCAGACTGCAGTCTCCATACGAGTTGATCTGCTGCACCTCCACCCCCGCCAGATCCCCCCCCACCTCCATCGGGCTGCAGCTCACCTGGTGGTGGCCCAGACCTGGAGGAAGAGGAGGAAGAGGAAGAGGAAACAAACATTTTTAAAAGACACATTTTCAATTTTCAATGTCATCGTCAACAAAATAAAAGCTCTAAATTATATTTCATGTCTTAGAAATGCTTAGAAAGAGAGCTCCACTTATTTGTTATTATTATTATATATTTAAATGTATTTCCCTTATATTTGATGTTTCTCATTGTGATGAGGCCACACCTCAGGCCATTAAGATTATAATGTATTATTCTTATTCATTTTATATACATAGTCATCTTGCTACATGATGAAGGTGAGATTATTGTTACCCATGGAGGGATGTATGTTATATGTGCAGTAACTATTCTTCACACATTTGAGTACGTATGCGGGTATATGTTAGTTAGTAGGTAGGTAGGTAGGTAGGTAAGTAGGGAGGGAGGGTAGATAGGGAGGTAGGTAGGTAGGTAGGTAGGGAGGTAGAGAGGTAGGGAGGTAGGTAGGTAGGTAGGTAGGTAGGTAGGTAGGTAGGTAGGTAGGTAGGTAGGTAGGTAGGTAGGTAGGTAGGTAGGTAGGTAGGTAGCTAGGTAGGTATGTTATGTCTGAATGTTTACAAAAAGGACCAAAAAAAAGAACGAAAGAGAGCTCCACAAGTGTCTAGAGTGGATTAAATGAAATGTTAAAACACTGCTGCCTTTATTTTGCATTAACAGCGGTTGAAACTATAGATATAAAGCTGGGAATTCATGTGTTTGCATTCACTGTATTGTTTTATAGTTTTAAAGTTCACTGACCAGTCTGTCCGTCTGCTCCCCATCCGCATGCAAACACTGTCCCCGCCTCAGTGAGGAACAGACTGTGATCCTGGCCACACGCCACCTGGGAATAAGAAAGAAAACCCCATTTAAATGGTGTTGACAGACACATCTACATACCTTTAAAAAAAGGAAAACTACACAGATCTGGGATTCATTGCTTTCAGTACATCTTTGAATACCAATAAAAACTCCTTGAGCAAAAGGACAATTAACAAGCTTGTTAAAAATCTAATGTTGGGATGAATATGAAACAAAGAAGAATGAAATGTATTGTGAGTCATTTGTGTAGATGTTGTTGTGTATCAAGATAGTAGAGATGCAAAGATGAAGCCATTTGTTGTCAACTTTGAAATGAAACCCAAATTGTTTTGTTAATTGGTTTTAACACATGGCTTAGTTGAATACTCGATTCTGATTGGTCAATTCAGAACACGTGACACGTTGTTAATACAGTAGTATAGACCGCTGTCAAGGACGTATTGACCGTTGTTAAGGACGCTCACACCTGCAGAAAGAAGTCCAGTCGATTTAACTTTATACAGTTTGGCCGAACTGGGACAAGAAAGCTGCGGA
>NW_011369721.1:0-1919 GCF_000735185.1 Notothenia coriiceps
TAATTTTCCATTTTTATTTTGTAATCATCTCGCGACCCCCACTCGGGGTCTCGCGATCCCACTTTGGGAACCCCTGCGCTAGACCAGCAGTTCCCAACCTGTGGGCATTGCAAGTGGGCCGCCAAATAATTTGCAAAACATTATGAGTTGTGTGGAAACATTTCATTATTAAGATTTTTTATTTGAACCTCTTTTCCTTTCTCTTTCTCGATCCACCTTGACAGCGGTCTGTAGTACTGGATTAACAACGTGTCACATGTTCTAAATTGACCAATCAGAACTTTATTTAGCCTCCGTATTGTTTATGGTTGAATGTGGGCCGCGAAAATATTTTTTATTCTTAAGTGGGCCCTGAGTTGAAAAAGTTTGTGAACCGCTGCTCTATACAAACACTTACAAACACGCATTCATTGATTTAAAAGAAAACAAAATACAACACACTAAAACAATATATATATATATATATATATATATATTCATTAATGTTATTTGAAGATTCAACAATGTGTTATCTCGTAATCAGGATTTTAAAATAAATAAAACTAGTTTTAAATTATATTAAACAACATTGCCAGCCCTCATTAAGAAAACTTCCTTGTCTTCAATACATTTTATAGATCTCTTGCAAAGCGTTAAATCCAGGCTTTTGAGACGCACACAACTTCAAGACAAAAACATTTCCATATTTTATCAGCTTAGCTCAGAATGTTTCAGGTTATCATGGGCAGAAGATTGTGCTCTTAAATCCTCACTTCACTCATGAAATCTCAGATTACCTGGAGACTTTTCTGTTCCTTCCCTTATCTTCCTGCCCCTCTCCACAGGTAACCCCAGCTCAGTGATGAGTCCGGCGGGAGCGACGTCGCTGGAGGACCAGCAGTACATGGAGAAACTCAAACAGCTCTCCAAATACATCGAGCCGCTGCGCAGGATGATCAACAAGATCGACAAAAATGAAGGTCGGACTCAGAGTGCAAAAATGATGTACCCAATGACAGATGATGAGTTGGAAACTTTAAAAAAATAAGTAATTTATTCACTTCACTCATTGGATAATATATATATAACAGGGTTCGTATAGTCATTGAAAAGTCATGGAAATTCAAAATGTAAATTCCAGGCCCTGTAAAAGTTATGGAAAACAATATTTTTCCCAAAGTTTTGGAAAAGTCATGGATATATAACTAAAGTTGCATCAAATATAATTAATATTTTATCTAATCACCGAAATAGTAATACTATAATGATAATAAATACTGTATCGTATAGTAATGAAACGTAAAATAGCAACTGTCGCAGTATTTCGCTGGTGAGAGATGTTTAGGGAGGTGTGTGGCGCAGTGGGTTAGTGCGTTGGTGTTCGGATCAGGGGAGCAGAGGTTCAAATCCCACTGCAGTCAGCATGTCGTTGTGTCCCTGAGATTGCCCACAGTATTGAGTATGTAAGTCGCTTTGGATAAAAGCGTCTAACAAGTAACATGTAATGTAATGTTTACAATCACGCCCTCTAGTCTACAGTGGCTTTAGCCTGTAGGAGCAGCTACTATTTGATATAAGGCTGCCAAGATGCCAGGGAAGTGCAGTTTCAACAATGTATGGCTTCTAAAGGATATGTACCAATTAGTGTTAATTTCGTTGACTAAAACTATGACGAAATATGTTCGTCAAAACCTTTTTTTCCATGACTAAAACAAGACGATGACGAGACGGCACCGACGGCAGTAAACAATAACTGTAACGAAATCAACATGCAATATCGTTGACAAAAAGTGACTAGACGAAAATGTAGTTTACTAAATAAAAACTATGCCAAAATCTGTCTTTACTTTCGTTGACGAAAAATGAGGAGACTAAATATTATCAAAGATAACGTTACATCTCTGATAGTCAGTTTTTCTCCCAGCAGTTCCATTTCCGGT
>NW_011369722.1:0-5512 GCF_000735185.1 Notothenia coriiceps
ATCGAATCGTATCGTTGGCTGAATATCGTGATATATATCGTATCGTGAGCTCAATATCGTGTATCGTATCGTATCGTGAGATTAGTGTATCGCTACAGCCCTACCGTCCGGGACGTGTTATTTACAATATCGGACAAGTAGATATTTCAATTGACTTGTCCAGTGGACAAGTGACGTTTTTCGACCTGATTTATTGACAAATTATTGATAAATTCAGTTTACAAAAGGCAGAACTCATTCGCAAATTGTACGTGTCCGCCATTGTTCGTTTAGAAATGTTAGTTTCGGTTCTGCTTGTCGATTCCTAAGGAAATGCATCTCGCCGCTTTCTGTCCAGTTAGACGGGGGCGGGGCGGGGAGGGGCGGGAAGTGTAGCACAGTGGCAGGGTTGGGAAGCAAAACTCGGTTCCGAGGAGGAACAAATAACAATTGTCCGGTCCCGGGATTGATAAGAGTTGTGAGGACAGGAGGCGAGGCCGTGCCCCGCGGACCGCAGCGCTCTCTCTCTATGCTCCGTATCAGCTGATCGCTGCACGGTGCAGCTCAGCGTCTCTCTCTCTCTTTCTACACACAGCGGATCCGCTGCCCGTTTAACAGCCTCATCTTTGTCAAACTTTCTTATGTTCTTTCTCTCACATGTAATGAAGGTTATTAAGCGTTTTAGCTCCTGTGTTGTTAATATTGACCGCCATTTCCTTTATGAAGTGAAGCAGCCTCCCTGTGTCCTCGCGCTGTCCTCACATCCCCGGACCCCCAGACTCGGAGGAGCACAGGGATGTCAGGTTGGCAGGGTTGGCAGGGAAACCGGGTTCAGGGGGAGTGGCTGTACGGCTGTAGGAGGAAGTGACGTCTGATTCAGAGGTCGCGCGGCTGTGGAGAAGAACGTGTTGCCCACATTCTGTTACTGAGTTTAGGCTAGTTAGCTAGCAGGTTTATTGTTTTGGGTGCAGTCACTTTTGCCTCCACTTGCTGTTCAAATAAATGTTGAAAGAAAAAGTAAATCTGTTTATAGTTCTGTTTTATATGGGTGTTGAAGAAGAATTGGGAGGGATGAAACCCTGTTTAATGGTCACACATGCAGAGCACACAGCACACACAGTGACATGCATGTGTTCTCTGCATTTAACCCATCGTAGTACCAGGAGTCTAGTACTAGGAGCAGTGGGCAGCTATTGTACAGTGCCCGGGGAGCAATGGGAGTGAGGGGGGAAGGGGGATGTCCGGTGCCTTTTTCGAGGGCACCACGGCAGGGCAGGAGGTGAACTGGGACCTCTCCAAGTAGAAGTCCACACTCCAAATGTAGGTCTGGTCGGGGACTTGAACCGGCGACGCTACGACTTACAGTCCAAGCACCTACTGACTGCCATAGATTTAGTCCCTAATTTTGCTCTCACAGTGCACCAGATTGATGCATTTAACTTCAACATTTAAAAAAAAATCTTCCCGGGGGACCTTGCCCCCGGACCCCCCTAGAGGAGGTGAGGTCCACCACCTGCCCACACCCCCTGTTAAATTGTCTCACCGACATTGAGGATGCTTCCTACGCCCATGTTTTATTCCATGTGTCAAGTCAGGCAAATTGGGTCAAAAATATTATTGCATCAATGATCTGTTAACATTAAAATCACTAAATATATGCTGTTACTATTTTTGCTCTAGGCAACTCAAGGGCTCAGGTAATGTGATTACTATATGAATAATTCTCCAAAATAACATAAAATGCATAGGGTTTTTTGTTAAGTTACATACTTTCGTCGCCGGCCAGCCGATACATGCCGCGCATTAAGTGGGGCTGTCTGTCAATGAATCCCCGGGCCACTTTTAACCCCCCAGTCCGCCCCTGGTTGGACTCTGTCTCACAGGCAGGTTGCAGTGTAACATCAGAGGAGACTGGGCCAATTGTACATTCTCAAACTGCACCACTTAGAACTAACTAAACAATGCAGAGATTATTTTTATATAATTGTATTCAATAACCGTAAGAAATTAAACAGTATGAAGTGATTTGTAAATAGGAATACAGATTTGACTTAATGTTTTCATAAATATATTTTTCTCCCAGCTTGTCATGGGACTTATTTTTACCCTCTCAAAGAACCGGAATCGAGAACCGAAAATAACTGGAATCGAAAAGCAGAACCGGAATCGTTAAAATCCAAACGATACCCAACCCTATGTGTGATGCAGTAAAATCTTACCGCTCACTTACGTTAGCGGTGTCGTAAAAACCGTGGGAAAATGTAAAATACGATGGCGAAGAAGAAGATTCCAGTGGCCCCAATTTTTGTCCATTCTGGACAATTGAAAAATTTATTCGGACAAGTAAATTGCCAAACTCCCTTGTCCATGGACAAGTACTCTCTAAAAACTTTTTCTCACACTGAAGAGAGACATCACATTACAACTCACTGATGTTCCACTATTTAACAAGACAGACAATACTGACGAAACCGGTGATAAAACCTCAAATACACAATCCTTAACCCATGTTATTTTTATGGGAAGTAGTTTAAGCTTAGATTTACTGTAGGCCTGCTACTCATGATTCTATTACTTATTTATTGTTTTTTGATAAAAGAAAATGCTGAAAAGACATGAAGAATGCAAAAGCTATTATTCTGAAATCAGAATATAGCCAAGCCAATAGTTTTTCTGTTAATTGACTTAAGAATGTTTAGATTTATTTTTAGTGAATAAAATGTAGCATGTGACAAGTTGTGATGTCACATGTCGTGTACATTTGTGAATCTTTGATATTTTGAATCAAAACAATTCCTTATTTTTTTCATTTAGAATTTAGAATCGATTATAGAAGTATGTATACAATTATGAAGTTATTATCATTTAAAAAAACATATTTGATGGTTGCATTCATGTGAACAACACACAAGACAAAAGTTCAAATGTATTTAAACTAAACTTTGACCAATTTTGTTTGTATTTCTTCATTTTCAGGGACTTCAGGAATAACAAGTTCTATATGTGTAAAAACGAATAAGGTTGCGTTAATACCATTTATCGGGAAACTTTCCAATTTAAAAATATTTATAGCAAATAACATTAAACTATATCATCATTATGCTCGACATGTCTTTGACTTGGTGTGTAGGATTGCTGTCCATGAGTAGCAATATTTAGGTTGTTTTTATAAAAAATATATTGGAAATATTAGTTTTTCTTTTAAAGGATCAGAATCGTACATGATAACTATACATTCTGAATGTAATCATGAATAGATTAATTTCCCCCCCACCCCGATAAACAATAAACAAAGCGTTGTTTCCCTCTCTCCATCCTCAGGTGGACATCATGCAGATGTGTGTGATGGAGATGGTGGACAGACCCGGGAAACCTCTCTTCCACCTGGAACATTACATCGAGGGCCAATACATTAAATACAACTCCAACTCTGGCTTTGTGAAGGACGACAACATCCGCCTCACTCCACAGGTAACCATCATCTTCATCACCTTTGGTATGAATACAGTTAGAGTAGAGTGTAGCATCCCTCTATCCCCCTCTGTATGCATACTCTGCAATTTAGACACAAGCTCAACAAAACTCCACTACTTGTGGCTCTGACTATTGCCAAGAAAACAATATTACTAAACTGGAAAAGTAGGAAAAAGATCAGCATAACACAATGGCTAGAGCTCTTAACACAACACATATCAATTAAACCTTTTATAAAGAAGAATTTAACAAAACGTACTTAAGATGAATCTCCTTACCACTGACCGCTAATGCCACAACACAACAACACAATAAGAATGTATAATATTACACCGAACCACCCTGTAAAGACTTCATGAAAGTTATCCAAACATACTTCCCCTCTCTTCACTCACAAATGTGTATGTGCCCTTTAATGTTTTGTAATCTTTACCGTTCCTTCTGTATTTGTTAGTATCTCTTCTTCGACCACATGTGTATGCAGTATTGGTGGATACAAAAGTAAATAGATACAGGTTAGAGCTTGCCACTACTTAATCCTTTTAATTTATTTTGCATCCAAAAGGCCTTCAGTCACTTCACGTTTGAGCGGTCGGGCCACCAGCTGATCGTGGTGGACATCCAGGGGGTCGGAGATATCTACACCGACCCTCAGATCCACACAGAGCAAGGGACGGACTTTGGAGATGGAAATCTAGGTAGAGTTTGCTTTTCAATATTGATAAACGTCTGAATATGTGAAGTTTGGTAAGAAATCATTTCAAGAGGCTCTATATGTTGACCCTGCCTGTGTTCCAGGTGTGCGAGGCATGGCGCTGTTCTTCCACTCCCACCTGTGTAACAAGATCTGCAAGAGCATGGGCCTGACGCCCTTTGACCTTTCCCCCGCAGAGAAGTTGCAGCTGGACTGCACCAACAAACTGCTTGTAATTTTAACATTTTCACATGAATAAATATAGTGTCAGACAAGGAGTGGGTCAGGTTCAAACAGTTCTTCAAATCATGATGGTAATAAAAAGCATTTATTGCATTTCATGTTGTTCACTGTTGCCATATTTACCTGCTCTGGGATTTTATTTCCTGTAATATAAGAAAATACGATTTTTCAAAATATTTTCTTTATTATTTTGGGCAGTGTCAGCACCATGGACATGAATCAATCCTGCCCTTTTTGATCCCAGTGCCTGAATAAAATAAACAGTTACAAAGAATAAAAAGATAAAGGCATAAATATTAGAAATAGCCTCAAGTCCATGACTTGGAAGAATACTAAAAAGTAGAAAAATGGATATCGGAGCTCATATGATAAGATATACAATCAGCCAAATAGATGTTTAGATGCATACATTAGAAACAATATATAAATGTTGTAGAAAAAAGTGTGAAAATAGAATGTGTTGTTAGAGGGAACTAGTAAATACGTAGCCGAATATAGTAAAACATTAAAATAAATCTTAATTGATATAATTGCAGAAATATAATAATTTCCATTAACTGATGCCTTTCCACAGATAGGATATTTTACGGTTACCTTCAGTGTAGTCTGTCAGTGCTGTTGCTATTTCCTTAAGAGTGATTGATCTCGTTTTATTTCAGAAGTCAGCCAAGACGGTGCTGCGGGGCTGCGAGGAGCCCTGTGGATCCCCTCGAGTCCGCACCCTGTCAGTAGGCCGGGCCCCCCCGCTGTTATCCCGCCTGTCTGAGACGTCCTCCGCAGACGAGAGCATGAGTGACGCAGACTCTGTCCCATGCTCCCCTCTCCTTCTGCCCTGCTCCCCACTGGCTGCTCATGGATACCTGGGAAGGTCCCCCATCTGTACGTTTCCAAACAATATTTTAACATTAAGCTTCTGCATGTCCCCACTGTTAATATGTTTTTTTATTTCCACTTGCAGGCTCATCTTTTACTGCCATGTATGAACGTGAAAGAAAGAATAACAACACAGGCGAACGGAAGGTGAGCTTGACTCTAGAGCAGCGGTGCCCAACCTGTGGGCTGCGGCCCCCTAGTGGTCCGCGAAGGCATTGCAAGTGGGCCTCCAAATTATTATTATTATTT
>NW_011369724.1:0-3791 GCF_000735185.1 Notothenia coriiceps
TCTACTTCTTACATGTTGAACTCAAATACCTGTACTTTCTACTTCTCACATGTTGAACTCAAATACCTGTACTTTCTACTTCTCACATGTTGAACTCAAATACCTGTACTTTCTACTCCTTACGTGTTGAACTCAAATACCTGTACTTTCTACTTCTCACATGTTGAACTCAAATACCTGTACTTTCTACTTCTTACATGTTGAACACAAATACCTGTACTTTCTACTTCTTACATGTTGAACTCAAATACCTGTACTTTCTACTTCTCTCATTTTCCAAACAGGCTGGTTCCTTTAGTCTGAATGTGTGTTTGGTGGCGTGATCATTATTATTTAGAGTCATTGCGTGCCTATTGATTTGAACACGATCCGTGTATCCATCATTTCCTGGTCTTCTCTAAAGAAGAGGGACCAATGGAAACGTTGTCATGTTGCCGTTGGTCACCATGGAAACATTCATTAGCTAACAATGACATTATTGTTCTATTAATATAAAGGGAGGTCAGGTACTCTTTAAAACAGCTGCTAGTTATGGGTACTTTTTACTGAAGTACATTTCAAAGCCTCTTTACTTTGACTTGAGTAAAGAAGTTTAGTCAGTACTTCTACTTTCACCAGAGTATTTTAAAACACGAGTATCTTTACTTCTACTTGAGTAAAGGATGTGTGTACTTTTGCCATCCCAGAGGAAGCAGAGGTTAAATGTTTAACTTGAGAGTCAGACGTCATGCTGTTGATGGAGTATTAACTGTCACAGTTCACAGCATGCAGAAAGATCAGATTAGCATTGATCTTGCAGGGATAATTGAAGTCTAATTGAGTCTATTAGCAAGCTGTGTGAACCCGGAAATGTTGAGTACTTCAAAGTTTTACGATAGAAATGTACAGTACAGGTCCCCAGCATTTAGAAACCGCCGGATGCTAACCTGCATATGTTGGCCAATTTGCACAAATAGCATATATTGAGCTAATTACCATTCATTATTGAACTGGATACCTGCTGGATTCTGCACAAACTGATTGGCTATGGCATGAGTGGTTGGGCGGCCATTGGGTATAGAGACCACAAGGTCTAAATTATTACTTCAACTGTGGACAATTCTTCAGATATATAAGCAATCTGTCCGATACAAACCATCCAGAGTCCTGTAAAGCTTCAAAATGTATCAACATCGGGGCTATGGGACTACAAATATGGTTTGCTTTCTTGTTCCAACTCTCATTTTGGATTCTCAAAATATCAAAAATGGATTCAGCATCTTCAATAACCCCAAAAAAAGTCCAATATCCGCCATATCATTTTTGAACTATTGTCCATATAGGCTTTAATGCTAATGCTAATGAACAGAAAAACCGCCAAGTTTGCAAATTGTCCATCATATGCAAGTTAGCATCCGGCAGTTTCTAAATGCTGGACACCTGTACTGTACATTTCTATCATAAACATTTGGTGTACTACTGCAATTTCAGATCCTGTAAATATCAGAGATGGATTCAGCATCCTGAAAAGCCCTCAAAACCTCCAAGATCATCCAATGGGGCTAAGCCACTTTTGAAAAAATGTCCATATCACGCTATTTAATGCTAATATAATTTATGCTAACTGTGCAAATTGCCAAACTTATACAGGTATTCATTCGACAGTTTCCTAACACATTTCTAACATAACACTTTGGGAAACTGTACTGTATGAGCCGTCAAATATAGACTCAGGTGACCCACCCAACCCCGGTTATCGCACACAGACGGTTACTCAGCTCTTGTGTCCGAGGCTAACTTCCCTGCATTCATAAATCTCAGGTTTTCAGTCAATATCACAGAGAATGTTTTTTATTTGTCGAAGGAAATCAGACAATGTGTTGAGAGCATCGGATCAGAAGAAAGGCTGGCAGAGGGCCAACGAGACGTCTGATGTTCACACTGAGACACAAACTGGAGCACAACCACATCTAAATATATATAATACTTCAAAACAAGATATAACGCTGTCTGAGGTGAGACTGCACGATAGCAAAACAAATGTATTGTCAGAAGAGCGTTCATGTTTAGAGGCCCAACAGACTGGAATACTTACATCAGCAGTAGGCCTACATGTGCAGGTGCGTGCAGACCAGCGTTAGGAGGGTGAGTTTGAAAATGTATGTCATTATAAATACTAGTTTCCTGTGAAATAGGAAATGTTAACCTCATCCCTAATCTTCAGAACTCTTACAGGATGTCTATTTTGTACATTCTGTAAAAAGATGTTGCTTTAATATTTTAATTTGTATTTTGATGGATGCTTGTTAGTTAACGTTAAGCTGTCTTTGGCTTTTCTGCTGTAATGAACGTACATTTCCCCTCTGGGGGACGAATAGAGGGATTCTGATTCTGATTCTGATCCAAGGTCACAGCAGCGCTGCGCCCTCAAACCAAAATGCAGATTTCCACCGTAAAATCTTAAAGTGATGCCAGAAAACAATATTCCTGTTCCTCAAAAACGGTATAATTCCTCCAGAGATCTGAGTACAGAGCGTCAGACAGCAGAGACAGCTTTGTTTTACGGAGCTCCGACGTCACGTTGTTGTTTACGGCGTCATGTTCTCGTGAGAATTGATATATCTTATAAACAAGATCAGAGACACAGGACTCCTTCTAGGCCTATATCTTTCTAGAAACACCCCTGCTGTGCACAACATACAAAAGTAATGCCACCTGTAATGTAAATTGTAATCCTGCTGATCCACGATTGTTTTCTAATGTAGTTTAAGGGAATACTTATTTTTGTATCCTGATCAAATGTAATCCATTACTCCCTGACCTCAGTCTCTCTCAGGAACAAACCCCCTAAACCCTTTGTACTTGTATTCAACCGAACTGCTCATTGCATTAAAATCACTTGTATAACTCAACTTTAATACAAATCCATGCACACTTATTGTGAGTGAAATAAACCATTACTATATACACACCAGAGTTCCCGCTAGAATATTTTTTCGCCGGTCAACATGTCCGTTAAAGTTTAAATCTTCCGGACACAATTTAAAAAGTGCCGGTCGAAGGTCTTCTTTGTTATTTATCGAGCTTTAAAACTAATTGATATGATTCGATATTAAACAAACTAATAATAGTAGATTAACTATTCAAAAGTGTACGGTAATTTACAATAACACAGGAATAATAAACGGAGCGCTCTCTCCCTCTCCTGACAGCCCGTCAGTATCATGCAGCTCGCGGATCAGTAATGAGTGACCCGACAGTAAAACTAAACATATCTATAACTAGTTACGGTAGTTTGAGAGGTAATTAAAATAGCTACGTGTGATATTCTTCACTCGCGTTTATGTCCATATCGATCAGATCTAGCTAGTTCTAGCTAATGATAGGACTACCTGCTTAGCACCTAAACAATAAGCCTCGCTATGCAACCGGGTGAGGCCGCAAAGTATAGCGCAGCATTATGCATTTGTTTACATGCCCACCGGAACCCCGAGGCATTACCAACAGATCAACGCACAATCAACCCATACAGCACATCTCTTTCTCCACATTAAGTGTTAGACATTAGAATAGACTATTCTTGTCTGTCACATACTCTTTTGTCTGTCACATAAGTGGAGCAAGTTGCGCAACTGATGTGGTATTACGCTAAACGGACATTATTTTGACCGGACATTTTGACCGGAGAGATTTAGATTTGCCGGTCTTCAGCATATTTTACCGGTCATAGTCGGGTAATTACCGGCTAACGGGAACTCTGATACAGACTCGCATCTAGCAGCTTCAACATCCTTTAAAGAGCTTTTAATGAG
>NW_011369725.1:0-8585 GCF_000735185.1 Notothenia coriiceps
TTGAACACAAATACCTGTACTTTCTACTTCTTACATGTTGAACACAAATACATGTACTTTCTACTTCTTACATGTTGAACACAAATACCTGTACTTTCTACTTGTTACATTTTGAACACAAATACATGTACTTTCTACTTGTTACATTTTGAACACAAATACCTGTACTTTCTACTTCTTACATGTTGAACACAAATACCTGTACTTTCTACTTCTCTCATTTTCCAAACAGGCTGGTTCCTTTAGTTTGAATGTGTGTTTGGTGGCGTGATCATTATTATTTAGAGTCATTGCGTGCCTATTGATTTGAACACGATCCGTGTATCCATCATTTCCTGGTCTTCTCTAAAGAAGAGGGACCAATGAAAACGTTGTCATGTTGCCGTTGTTCAGCATGGAAACATTCATTAGCTAACAATGACATTATTGTTCTATTAATATAAAGGGAGGTCAGGTACTCTTTATAACAGCTGCTAGTTATGGGTACTTTTTACTGAAGTACATTTCAAAGTTCTTTACTTTTACTTGAGTAAAGAAGTTTAGTCAGTACTTCTACTTTCACCAGAGTATTTTTAAACACGAGTATCTGTACTTCTACTTGCGTCATCTCTGATTGCTGCGTTCACAAACGCCCAAACAAAATTCACCGGAGTTTGATAAAAACTAACTTTATGTTGCATGGCTTTTGACAGCGCTGTTAGAGGAATTAGCTTAGCTTAGCATCTAGGAGCAGGGTGTAACAGATAACTGGGCTCAAAGTAGAGTCATTTTTTCACTTGTTTTTTGTGCATATAAAACAACAGATGATCCTTTGTGAGGTTATTTTTGAATGTATATATTGTTCTACACTCAAACAGAGCAGTGTCAAAGCTTTCCAGTAAACCCTTTTGGTTTTGGCAGCTCGCTCCTGAGCTCCAGGTGATATTTTTTGTTACCTGTTGTCATGAAGATACATCATAAAATGCCTGAGCTCTAACTTTAGGTGCTGCTGGATTTTCATGTTTGCCTGTCTCTCTCTCCGCTGACATCTGAACCTCTTGAGAAATGTCTGAGTGCGACCACAGCGCCGTCTCTGCACTCTTACAAGCCCGAGCATCAAAGATGGTTGTAAATGTCTTATAGATGGGTGAGAATATCTGGCGCTAAAGGAATGTAACATGTCAAAAATAGATTCGCAAACCGAGCAACTTATTCCTGAACCAAAAAAGCCCCCCTTCCAGTTATCCTTTAGGTTTTTTCCCACACTCTCAACAGCGTTTCGGGGAAAAGGGTGTTTAATTGTGTATGTTCTGCCGACATCATGTTTGTTAGGATTGTTTGGATCGCTCTTGCATAAAGTTTCTTGTGCAGAAAGTTGCTAATTTTGTCTTTTAGGAATCATCCACTTGAATTATAATGAAATGTTTAAATTCTGCTGAATCGGAGCCTCTGTTTCTCTCACTATCTTTGAGTTAGCGGTCTTTTACTGTTCGTTTCCTTCCTGTGACCGAGGTTGGGGACAAAGTCGCCTTAGTTTCAGCCAAACAACAGCCAGACTTGTATCTAGACAACAGCAGAAAACATGCAGACTCGTGTTTGTGGAGGTGCTCTTCTGCAAATACAAGACAATGCAGCTTCGGGTTATATTGGGCAATCTTTCAGCGACTGTATTACAGTACCAGCTGGCATTGGACTCTACGAAACAAGAATTATTTGATGTTGTATTAGCACCGTTGTGTATATGCACTCTAAACACAGGAGGAATTTAATTTTGAAATAGGTGGAAGATCATCGAGGGCACTCTTTGATTCGGTCGCAGGTATTCATTGATTGAATTACTGTTCTCTTTGGATAAGGGAGGAGTAACAATCACTGAGTTGGAGCTTTCTCACCCGCTGGACACTGTCAACAAGCCTTCGCCCCGCTGTAGGTTAGCAGACTGTGTGAAACATACAGTATTTGCTATGTAACTGCATATTCCACTGATACAATGTTTAACAGCAGTGTGTGGAAGAAAGCAGCCTGGGCAGCTTGAAGTTAGAGACTGGGCTGCTGACCAATGTAAACCACTCTTGAAATGGCACTTTTTTTTTTAAGCCTCTTAGCCAACAAAAACCAAGTCATGACATAACAACTTCCCAGCTGCCCCGGGACAATTGCCTCTAAAAAAATAAAACAATATACAGTATAAGACATATTTTGCAAGTAATAAGTACGCTTAAGTTGCATTACTTGGCACGGCTGGCTAAAAAAACAAAAACGGTCAGAAAGTGTGTGAAATGTTTCATAGCTGAACGGTGAATATATTGAAGCTGCTTTTGTTAGCTTAGGGTTAGCATAGAGGCTGGAAACAAGGGCGGGAGATAACCTAACTTTGTCCAAAGGTAACAAAGCTGCTCTCTAATTAAAGGGATAGTTTGTTTGTTTTAAAGTGAGGTTTTCTGAGGTACGTCTCTATAGTTGATGTATTATTTACAGAAGCTATAGCTTACTTTGGAGAAGTTCCTCATACAACCTCACTTAAAACAATGTGAAATAGCAATTAAAAAATTTCCACAAGTTCAATCCAAAGAAAAGTATGAAAACTAAATGCAGTGGTTTATGTGCCAGGATATTTCCTATCTGGACGACAAATATTCCCTAAAATGTTGAGCAAACTTGAATAAACTCACAAATAAACTCAAATACAAACTGTCTCTTCTTTCCTACTGCTAAAGCTTTTGCTCCTTCATGTCACATTCAACCTTTTCCCAGTGATGCATTCACATGCTGTCGATAGTGACTTTCCCTTGCACGCTGCTCTCTGCCAACGCAGTAACAATAGCCCTGGGTGGAGTGCACGGTGCAGCGTGCGCTTTGATTGCTGGACGAGTGGACAGAGCGAGGAGACATCCAGAATCACTTTGTCACTTGTTGAAATGTCCTGCAGTACAATAAACTCCAAATCTGCAGTCAAAAACTGTCCAACGTACACTCATTTACTTTATCCGGCATGAAAACAGATGCTTGTTTGTTTTGCTCTTGCATTAATCGCACAAATGCACATAAAATAACCCCTGCAAACTATACTGACTCTTTAATTAATTCTGCTTTGATTGGACGCATGTAGAATCATAACTAATGCAACTCTGCTTCTCGTTCTCCCTTTCCCCTTCGCTCAGCCCTCTTTCTCTCCACTGGCACCAGCACTGGGCTTCGAGAGGCCTCTGCAGAGGGGGGAAACATGGGGGAAACTTGGAACAATATATTGTAGGTACAGTAAATAAATGCTTTGTCTGAAAAATAATGCCTTTCCCAAACAGACCGAGGCCCTTCGGAGCAGCTAGCGTCCCGAATAATGCCCTAATCACGGTGACAATATGATAATAATGCTTTTCCAATGTCACTGGGTTCACTGTGCAAACACGTACCAGCTCTCTGAGTGTGAGGGAATATCATCTGGTGTGTGTGTGTGTGTGTGTGTGTGTGTGTGTGTGTGTGTGTGTGTGTGTGTGTGTGTGTGTGTGTGTCTATATCTGTCTGTCTGTGTGTCTGTCTGTCTGTGTGTCTGTGTGTCTGTGTGTGTGTGTGTGTGTGTGTGTGTGTGTGTGTGTGTGTGTGTGTGTGTGATACAGTTGGAGCACAGTATCCTTTTAAATTCTGGTTTTCCACAATCAAACTTTTGACTCAGTGTTTAGTCTTGGATTGGAAGTCTCCGTAGACATGCAGAAAATAGTGTGAAAGGCTGTAAAACAGGTGTTTAGCTAATCGGATAATATGGACAATAATATGGCTATAAACCTGTGGATGGATCTCCGCACCGTGTCCATCAGAAACTGGCTGCAGAGCCGACTCCATATTGATACCAGATGAGAGGATGAGTCAAAGATACTGAGCAGATGTGAGGGTGCACAGTCATAACAGGACACAAAGAAAGCAGAATCACAACATGTCTAAATATTTTGAATAGGTTGAGTAAATATTGGTTGTTGGGTAAAATGCAGTGGAACATATAAAAAGCAGGTCTTTCTCGATTGTAGGTAATTTCATCTTATCTTTCACTTAAAAGCTGATCGTCTTCCAGCTTTTCCTTTAGCTGAGGTTTTTTAGGTAATCTTACCTAACTTACGTTCATCTCTTATCTTTCATTGTTGGATGACCTTCTTCTTTTCTTCAGCTGTGTTTTACAGGTTAAATTATAAAGACAACAACCTATTTTCTTTCCTTTTGCACACAATAAACAATGTTTTCCCTCCTAAAATACAAGAATGAATTCGGCACATTGTGCTGGCGTTAAGCAAAGCCCTGGATCAGGTTGAGCAGGTACACATATTCATCTTTGAATGTTCTTTTTGAGTCTTTCCTGGAGCAGAAATGTATGGATGGAGTGAATTAGGGGGAACTATTTGCCACTCTTCTGAGTGATAAATCCCGACCACCAGTTCCAGCACCTGAGAAGTCCATCACTTCCAAGAAGATTTTGTTGGGAAAGCACCAATGTGCCGGCAACAAGAGAGGAGGAAGAGGAGGAGGAAGGAAAGAAAGAAGAGAAAGAAGAAAGAAGGAGGAGGAAAATTGTTCCTGCGTCACGTTTCTTTAATTTGTTCTCCAGCTGCCAATGAAAACGATGACCTGCGGAGGCTTTTCCCTCTCTGGCTCTGCGTCTGCACAAAGCTGGAGCCTCGCTGAGCAGAACAAGTGTCATCTTTACAGACGGACAAAGAAACGGCAGCTCACACACTGATTGGTGTTAGAAACCTGCTCTCACCCTACACACACACACGCACACGCACACACACACACACACACACACACACACACACACACACACACACACACACACACACACACACACTTATGTTCATCAATCACATCCATTAGAAACACTGATAAAGATTTGCTTTGATAAAGGCCTTAATATTCATTCATTGTGTCTTTCCATATCATGCAGCTGCAAACCTCATGATGAAATTGAGCAAGATTTGCCAGGAAAGAGTCAGGAAAAAAGAGGTGGAGGGGGTATTCAGACGTTATACTTGGAAATACTCTGATACAAATTAAAGTATAGGTCTTTCTGAAGTAAAACTACAAAAGCATTAGATTGTAATGTTCCTAAAGTAGGCCTACTAATTCTGCAGAATAATTATTTATGCATAGGCTACATGTGTTCAGTACTTGGATGATGCAGCTGGTAAAGGAGGATATGTATTCCTTTATTCTTACTTTGTGCACAGTGTCTAGAAGCTTGTAAACTATAATACATGAGCAATAGTAAGCTGATTATATCTTGTTTTATTTATCTGAATTTGCGAGGTCATCACATGCATGGAATTCAGTCCAAAGCAAACTATGTCAAAGCTCAAGTAGAGTGCCTCAAAATTGTACAGTCTTTGATATAGTAAATGTACTTGCTGAGGGAAAACCCACCATCTGCTGTTTCAGGTGACAGGAGGGGCAGAGCTCTACCTCTGAGGCACTTCCTGTCCGCTGCAGAGCATATAAACCCTGAGAGAGGACTGATCCTGAAGCACTCACAGTCTGCAAAGCGTAAAACCTCCTCCTCCTCCTCTCTCTCTGCAGCATAGCACCGGCGCTCCAGAGGGGATACAGCCGGGAAACATAGGCACAAGTCCCGCTGCAAGAGAAGGTAGGAGCGGCGATATTTCTGTCCTGTATTTGGAGCTTAGTCTGCTTTGTTATGCATGTTATTTGCGACAAAACTTTAGGAGTGTCTTTGTGCTTTCCTTGCAGATCACTCCACAGATCGCTATATACTGCAGCTTCATTAATCCATCATGCAGTCTCAGTTATTCGCCGTAGACTTTATACTTCTGTGCATGTCATATGGTGCCAGTGCATTGTCCAGCACCATCCCCGCAGCCTCAGGGTCTCTGTCGGGGAATAACTTCACCTCCGCGACTCAAAGCTCCGGGACAGACTCCTCCAGCTTCTCCAGGAGCCGGAGGAAGCGCTTTATCAGCCAGAATGACATGCTCGCTATTCTTGACTACCACAACAAAGTGAGAGGGAAGGTGTTTCCCCCCGCAGCCAACATGGAGTACATGGTAAGTGAGAGCTTTGATTCATTTATATGTGTAATCAATATGCATGTGTTTAGTTTATGTGTTTGTTTATAGTGTCGTGGACCGTTCCCATCGATCAACTGTCACAAAAAAATGTAAATGGGGCAGCTTTAGCAAACATTGCTAATGGACACCCTTCAAATCCCAATACATGACATAGTAGACCTCCTGTTTTTTTACTATGCATGTTCTGCTAGTGGAAAAATGCTTAGTCAAAGGAAGATTTAATAGCTGCAGTTTGGAAAGGAAGTAAAGTGACAAATGTCTGGTAGTTTCTTGGCGTTGAGCTGTGGAGCAGATTGCTCTGCAGGAGAGACCACCAGAGTAGTCACTTCCAGGGGAAGAGGGGTCATGTATGGTGCCAGCAGCCTGCTCACAGGAGTAAGAAAAAAAAAGCCCAATCAGACTTTAAATTCCAATCTAAAGCTTACATTTTAAGCTACACAAAAAAGTGGTGGTGTTAATAAGCAGTGTGATAAAGAGTATCTGCGAGAAAATGATTGTGTCTTGATGCTTGAATGCAGTCTGCAGAGAGCTGTGTTTTCACTATTATGGTGTAAAGTAGCTCATTTGACTTTGAAAGGATGTAACTTTAAAACAAAACAACTGAGCTATTTCCATTTTAAGACTTTAGGCTGCCTCTCCATTCTCTGTAGCTGCAAGTTAGTAAGGTGGTTAAATAAAAACCAAGTGCTAAGGTGTTAAGGATAATAATTGTAAATCCAGATCAAACCTACTGCAGAATGAAGTCCTTTCTCATGGCTACAGTCACATTACCTACGTGAGTGTGTGTTGATAAGTATCCAATTACCTGTGTGTGTGTGTGTGTGTGTGTGTGTGTGTGTGTGTGTGTGTGTGTGTGTGTGTGTGTGTGTGTGTGTGTTCAGTGGAGGACTCACAGTTTATGTAACAGATTTGATGGATGACTTTTGCGTCCTGCCATGGCAACACCTTCACAGAGCTGTGGTCTCACATGTCACTGAGATGATATCTGATGGTGTGTGTGATGGTGTGTGTGATGCTGTGTGTGATGCTGTGTGTGATGTTGTGTGTGATGGTGTGTTTTGCAACTTACAAATGATTTATCAATTCAATTCAATTCAAAGGGGCTTTATTGGCATGAAAGTTAAATTAAACAATGTTGCCAAAGCATCACAATACAAAATAATTAACAACATTAACATACATTTCAAATGTTTACATATTATTGATGATATATATATATACAGTGATACAATTACATTTCAACACGCGTGTGTGTGTGTGTGTGTGTGTGTGTGTGTGTGTGTGTGTGTGTGTGTGTGTGTGTGTGTGTGTGTGTGTGTGTGTGTGTGTGTGTCATTCACTGTCACTTGTATAAGAATGTTAAACACCTGACATTCTGAAAGAACATACATAACATTCATCTGTTTGCAACTCATATATCAATATTCCAAGTACTGTATATAGACTTTTCTGCACTATATATTTTGTATCCTATTTTATTTACATGTAATATTTTATTTAATCTGTTTTATTGTGTTGCACTGTTGGAGGAGCCTGTGACCTAAGATGTTCATTGTCACATCTACACTGTAGCTATGTACGAATGACAATAAAAGCCTTGAACCTTGAATCTTTCATCTTGAATCTTCAGGTGTGGGACGACACCCTGGCGAAGACCTCTGAGGACTGGGCCCACGCCTGCCTGTGGGAGCACGGCCCGTCCCACCTCCTCCGGTTCCTGGGTCAGAACCTCTCAGTGAGGACAGGACGGTGAGTGACCTCTGACCCCTCCCTCCCCCTCTCACACATCTGCTGGCACTCTCTCTCTCTCTGTCATGGTCGCTGCCTCCCCTCCTAAAGGTTTCTGCTCTGTGACCTGGTGACGGCCTGAGGAATGCTCCGGTGACCCTTCGTATAAACACACGTTGTGTTTTCAGCCATGACCCCTGAGGACAAAGAAGCATCCCTTTAGTGGGTCTTGACTTTCCATTTGGAAACACAGGGCACCTTCACGTGTTGCTGCACTTTCACATTTGATTGAGAACATGAGACTCCAGGGAAAACAGCTCACTGACTGGCAGAGACAGCCCTGTAGGAAGGATGTTTCCTCTAAAAGCGACTAATACTAATGTAGAAACAATACTTCGAAAAGGTTAACAAGGTAACGCTTTTGTTAGTGCAGAGCATGTTTGGATATCTACAAGAAAAACTGGCCTACTTTTCGGTAAACAAACAAGAAAATGAAATAGGAGTGTCAACATTTATTTAGCAGACTCTTTATAATAGCCGCTTTCAAACCAAGTACTTTGCCTTACTTAGTGCCGGCACTTAGTTCCCCGGCACTTACGGTACGTCGGCACTTACGGTACGTCGGCACTTACGGTACGTCGGCACTTACGGTACGTCCACACAGCAGCTTAACATTTTTTTTTAACTTTGAATGGGGGTGACGTCACTTTGACTCGCTTTTGGCCGAACTGCATTGTGGGGAAGCAAAGCGAAGATTTCCAGGATTTTCAGGATTTTCAGGATTCAAAAGTTGAGCAATGTTCAACTTTC
>NW_011369726.1:0-808 GCF_000735185.1 Notothenia coriiceps
TATCCAAAGCGACTTACAATAAGTGCGTTCGACCAACAAAGTAAAAAATTGTATGATTGGGATAATGTATGAAATCATTTTTTAAACTTCAGTTATAGGTGGAATGGGGAAGCTTTAAATCAATTCAATGTTTGCATTGAATGCTTTTGGTACATAAGGAATAAACTGTTGATGTTGTAATAATGAACGTGTGCACAGCTGATCAGGCAGTTTTGAACATTATTACTAATGTTCTAAAGGAGGAGTCTGTACTGTATAAAGATATGAGTTATAAATACACAGGGGGTTAAATGAGTTCCACACAGCTTTAGATAACACATTATAATGCATAATGTGCATGTCATCATTTTGAGTCGATGTTGATCATGTGATCAGTGTCTGACTATTTTGAATATCAATTACGTTTTCGAACATGCAATGGCTGACATGTAAGTTTAATGTGTATCTATGGGATTGTTTTAAAAAAAAACTTAAATACTAAAAAAACATGTAATAATGTCATCTATTTCTGTCTTATTTTGTAACCCTTAGACGCATAAGTGGGTCTCTTTTGACCCGGTGAGGTGGTTTTCTTAGAGTATCTTTGTAATTACATTTTTTTATCATTTCATATTCCAGCTATTCCTCAAAAACATGTTTTGGATATCATGCCATTCACATTTTAAATTTAAATGTTATACATTTTA
Organism: Notothenia coriiceps; assembly: GCF_000735185.1. Lineage (NCBI taxonomy): Eukaryota > Metazoa > Chordata > Actinopteri > Perciformes > Nototheniidae > Notothenia > Notothenia coriiceps. The sequence continues at coordinate 687 of NW_011369726.1, forward strand.
AGAAATTGTAGTTTTTGTATTACTACCCCAAGCTTCCATAAGTGGGTCAAAAATGACCCACATGCATTTTCTATGGAATTTCGTTGTTTTTTCAAAATATAAAAAAATGGCTAAAATTATAA
>NW_011369727.1:0-4291 GCF_000735185.1 Notothenia coriiceps
TTTTTTTAATCCTTTAAATATATTTTGATATAAAAACAAGCCCACGTATGATGAGTGTTTGGGAACTGCCTCTAAACCTTTTCGTGTTCGTTATTGTCCCGCCTCTCTTTTCCTGTTCCTCTTCATGGATAAAAAAAAAATCCCAGTCTCTGATGGTGGAAATTGAGGTGGAGGAGACGGCTCAAAAGAAAAAAAAATGGTTTGATATCCTCCCTGAAATAAAAAGGAAAGCAATAAAAAAGATTTCCTTAAAAAAAGCAATAAAAAAGCAAAAGAAAGCAGTCCAGGTGGAGGAGCAGATCCTGGAGCTCTGGAGACTGGAGGCACTTTTCTCAGATTTAAAGCCCCACATCTGACACAAACCTGGGGGAAGGATTCATGCAGAGATCCAGGAATGATGATGAAGATGAGGGGAGGAGGAAGAGCACCTGACAAACGTGGAGGAAAAGGCCCAGCCTCTCCAGGTATAATGCCGAGTTCAGGAGAGGAGGAACGAAAAGAGGCGGAGGACAAACTTGGACCCAAAGAGAGACGGCAGGTAACGGTTTGTTTCCAGGTCATCGAGTCCTGAACCTGGAGATGTTGAAGACCCCAAAGCTTAATGATATAAACGTTTAGGAGGGTCCCCAGCTCATAGAAACTACCGGATGCTAACCTGCAGTTTGCACCATTAGCATGAAGTGTGTGAATTAGCATCGATTAGAACTTAATGTGGACTATAGTTAGAAAATGGTTTTACAGATTTGGTCATTAATCTGTGGTTTTGAGGGTTATTGAGGGGTCTACAATGTCAACCAGAAAGGGGCCTTTGTACTCTAAACGTAGCTTCTATGTGCTGGAGACCCCTACTCTACATTTCTAACATAACACTTTGGGGTACTCAACATCTCCGAGTTCACACGGCTGGCAAGTAGACTATAAAGAGGGAGGAGCTTAACGACACAAACAGGAAACAGTCCTCGTGGGCGGAGGTCAGGGGGGGGGGAAGATGTTGTGGTCCCGCTTCTTCTTCCTCTTCCTCCTCCTCCTCTTCTTCCTCCTCTTCAGCATCCACAATAACCTCCAAAACCACTCCAAAATAGTTCAATTGTTCCACATAAGTCTATGATGCTAATTGCCCAACATATGCAGGTTAGCATCCGGCAGTTTCTGTGTGCTGGAGACCCTAAGGTGAAACTTTGGGGTACTTAACATTTCCGGGTTCACAAAGTGGCTAGTAGAGCTCCTGTCCTCAATAACTCGCAAAACCACTTAAAAATTGTCCAAATTGTCCAATTTTCCACATAAGTCTATGATGGTAACTGTGTATATTCTTCTTGTCCCCCCCCCCCCTCACAGGTACAGCTCCTTGGCTCTGATGTGCTGCAGTTTGTCCCTCAGCATGTGGAAAGATGGCCGCACCACAGAGTCCAGGGTCCAGCACTGCTTCATCAGGTCGTAGACCACCGGGGGGCAGCCGTCAGGGGCGTCCATTTTGTATCCCTTCTCCACCCGGGGCACCACCTCCTTCAGAGGCTGGGGAGAGATGCAATATACAGACGGGTCAGATAAGAGTGAGAGAGAGAGAGATACAAAATACAGACGGGTCAGATAAGAGTGAGAGAGAGAGAGATACAAAATACAGACTGATCAGATAAGAGTGAGAGAGAGAGAGATACAAAATACAGACGGGTCAGATAAGAGTGAGAGAGAGAGAGATACAAAATACAGACGGGTCAGATAAATGCAGAATAAAGGGAGTCTGCCCTCTGCTGGTGGAGCTCGTTTTAAATTAAATAACACATTCCCTTTATTATATATATTGTGGAGGGATGAACCCCTCTGTCACACATGCAGAGCAGACAGCACACACAGTGACACGTGTTCTCNATGTTCCTCTCTTTCTCCAGCGGTGTCATTATTTAAAAACACAGCTCAGTAAACCAGTGCAGAATAAAGGGAGTCTGCCCTCTGCTGGTGGAGCTCGTTTTAAATTAAATAACACAATCCCTTTATTATATATATTGGGGAGGGGTGAACCCCTCTGTAAAGGTCACACATACAGACAGCACACACAGTGACACGTGTTCTCTGCTTTAACCCATCCTAGCACCAGGAGTCTGGAACCAGGAGTCTAGTACCAGGAGTCTGGAACCAGGAGTCTAGTACCAGGAGTCTGGAACCAGGAGTCTGGAACCAGGAGTCTGGAACCAGGAGTCTGGAACCAGGAGTCTACCACCAGGAGTCTGGTACCAGGAGTCTAGCACCAGGAGTCTGGAACCAGGAGTCTGGAACCAGGAGTCTAGTACCAGGAGTCTAGCACCAGGAGTCTAGTACCAGGAGTCTGGAACCAGGAGTCTAGCACCAGGAGTCTAGCACCAGGAGTCTGGCACCAGGAGTCTAGCACCAGGAGTCTAGCACCAGGAGTCTAGCACCAGGAGTCTAGCACCAGGAGTCTGGAACCAGGAGTCTAGCACCAGGAGTCTAGCACCAGGAGTCTAGCACCAGGAGTCTGGAACCAGGAGTCTAGCACCAGGAGTCTAGCACCAGGAGTCTGGAACCAGGAGTCTAGCACCAGGAGTCTCGCACCAGGAGTCTAGTACCAGGAGTCTGGAACCAGGAGTCTAGCACCAGGAGTCTAGTACCAGGAGTCTAGAACCAGGAGTCTAGCACCAGGAGTCTGGAACCAGGAGTCTAGCACCAGGAGTCTAGCACCAGGAGTCTAGTACCAGGAGTCTGGAACCAGGAGTCTAGCACCAGGAGTCTAGTACCAGGAGTCTGGAACCAGGAGTCTAGCACCAGGAGTCTAGCACCAGGAGTCTAGCACCAGGAGTCTAGCACCAGGAGTCTAGCACCAGGAGTCTAGCAACAGGAGTCTGGAACCAGGAGTCTGGAACCAGGAGTCTAGTACCAGGAGTCTAGCACCAGTGGGTAAGGGGGATGTCCGGTGCCTTGCTCAAGGGCACCACGGCAGGGCAGGAGGTGAACTGGGACCTCTCCAAGTAGCAGTCCCATCCATACTTTAGGTCTGGTCGGGGACTTGAACCGGCGACCCTGCGGCTCACAGTCCAAGCCCCTACTGACTGACTGACTGAGCCACTGCCGGTATTACATGGTCTTCTTAAAAATAGGAATACAACTTTACAAGTAAGAGTACTCTTTAAAAAATGTATTACTACATAAAAAAGGGCCCCTAAGTGTGTGAGCATTAGCGTACTCAAAGTAAAAGTACTAGTGGCCCCATTGAGTGTAATGATCATTCATTATATTATTATTTTTACTGGTACATGAATGTGTAAGTAGCATTTCTTATATTATATTTAAACATGTATTTATTGATTTTTCTACATCTATCACATTACACAAACACAACTGAACATTAGACGTTGTAGTGCATTGACGAAAAGCTCAAATAAACCATTTTATATACAGTTTGTTCTTTAATTACTGTATAATATTGCATCCATCCTTCTATCCTTCGTTCCAAACCATTAATAGAAGTGTGTCCCCTCTTCCACCTAAACACTAACACTTTCTCTAGCGGTTAAAAGCTGTGATGGTGCGTTCAGGTACTCACAATTCTGGGGTAAGGCACGCGCCCAAAGGAGTAAATCTCCCAAAGTAAGATCCCGTAACTCCAGACGTCAGACTTGGTGGAAAACCTCTGGAGAACAGAAGAAAGGGAGGACAGAATTCACAAATCAGATATTCATTCAGAGAGCAAAGCAGGTACTTTCCTCCATAAAGAAAGAGTCTTTATCAACTCAGGTGTTTTCCTTAGTAATCATATAAACACATAAAGAAGTCAAAGTAGAAACACCACATTACAGAAGTATTATCAACAAAACATGCCTGATTTATTACAAATAAAAGGCTCTTTTTACAACGTATATAATCAGAATATAGCTTTTTAATGTGGAGGTTTAAGTGGGTCAGAGTCTGGGTACTTTGTGTTCTGCTGCGTAGTACTTAAGTACCACATTATATCCTATCAGCAAATTACACACAAATACATCTTTGTACACAGAAAAAGTATTTCATCTTATACTGTATGGAAGTGTTTTAAATGTCTATTAGGGCTGCTCAATTAATCGTATTTTAATCGCGATTATGGCTGGCAACGATTAAAGTTCAGGGAATCACTGTTAAAAACACATTTCTCCATAAATGATCCAGGAGTCTGGAACCAGGAGTCTAGTAGCAGGAGTCTAGTAGCAGGAGTCTAGCACCAGGAGTCTGGAACCAGGAGTCTAGTAGCAGGAGTCTAGCACCAGGAGTCTGGAACCAGGAGTCTAGCACCAGGAGTCTAGCA
>NW_011369727.1:4332-7291 GCF_000735185.1 Notothenia coriiceps
ATCTGAGTTCATCTTGTGTTTTCCCTTGGATACACACCATAATAAATATTCAGGAGTAATCTAGACCTAGTTGTCCAGGACATGTGCAGTTTAGATGCTCAGCCATGTGCTATTTTTTGTTTTTCTTGCTTGATATAATTCAACTTCAGCAAAAAATGTAAATCTTTAAAGTCTGTTTGACGGGCTGTTTGGAGCAAGGCCTCACAAGCTGCAGAGATAAAGATCAATGAGGGTAGGTCTCTGAACGTTGGCAGAAGAAAACTGATCGCATCTGTTAAAAATCAGTATCAGTTAAAAAGTACGATGTATTAAGACTTCTTTCACAGCTTTTCCTGACAGGGAAACTGAAGTTAGAGTCTTAGTACTGAGTCAGAGCCTCCATGCTAAAGAAAACTGTCGTTTGACCTCGCAGAACACGGCAGGTTCTCTCCGTGTCTCTTACTGACCCGGAATCAGCACTTTAGTAACAGGCTGAAATAGAGGGGGATGAGGCTAGAATGCATGATCTGTTTGGTCTTTTGAGCAAAACACTTCATAGACATGTTTTTATATATATTTGTATAATAATATATGCCTAAAAACTGTATAATAGGAGACCTTTAAGACCTCCTACTTACTTACGCTGCTTCCCAAGTAAAACTAAGTCAAAACAATCACCCGGAAAGCACCAGCACATTACCCCGGGCGTGTGTCTCACCTTCTCCCTGATGGCTTCGGGGGAGGTCCACTTGACGGGCAGCTTTCCGGTGTCCTGGATGGACGACGCCTCCTTGGTGAGGCCGAAGTCGCTGACTTTAGCGATGTTGTCGTCAGAAACCAGAACGTTTCGAGCCGCCAGGTCTCTGTGCACGAAGTTGTTGTTCTCCAGATACTCCATGGCCTCACACACATCACTGAAGAGACAGAGGGGAGGGGGGGGAAGATTATAAGAGTTAGAAAACTCTCCCTGGTCCCCGGTTTGAGCTTCAATCTCAGGATCCATGTATCTGTGATCCTCTCCAGAATGGAAGTAGTCATCACATACAGAGCATCAACTAGTTCCTGAACAGTGTCCTTCACATGCTGATATCCAAGAGAGGGAGTTACACAGTCACAAGATGGAGGAATACCGGGTCTTCTAGGTAATCATACTTCCTGTCATGAACAAAATACTGACTTTTTACTCAAAATGTTGGGTTTTTTTCTTCTCAAAAGACTTTATTTCTTTCAAAATTCTTGCTTTCCACCCAAAATCCTGATTTTTTTCTCCAAATCTTTAAATTATTTCAAAGAAAATCGTAAAATTCGGACTTTTCTCAAAAGTCTGCCTTTTTCTGAATACATCCACGGCGTGAGCTTGAATCTCAGGATCCATGTATTTATCATCCTCTCATATCAAAATGAGCCTCATGAACTGAGTTTTAAACATCAGCATATCCGGTCACTACCTGCTAACCGAAACTCTGCTTAACAATTCTTCTTCTTATTATTATTGGAACATGACCGGTAAGTTTCGAATTTGTCCAATTATTTCCGGACACTTGACCGGCAAGAAAAAACCCTAGCGGAAGCCCTGATGTGTTTATAGAAAATGCACAAACAATTATTTTATTTAAATGTGTTAATTTGAATAACTTGATGCACTACTGTTAACCTATAATAATATATGATAATGTGTGTCGATTTATATTTTGTAATATCATAAATATGCAAAGTAACTTGATGTGTAAAATAAATGTTGTGGGGTAAAAGTATAAAGTGAAAATACTCAGGTACAAGTACCTCCATTGTTTACTTAGTTAGCTCAAGGAGAATAAGAAACAGGCTGAATATGAATCTCTTTATCCTCTCCTTGCTTCAGGGTGCAAATCCAACCCCTTGCTCATCTCTAATGCTCATTCGAGATGAACACACTGGAAGTGAATCATGAAGTATTTCCTTTTCTGCCTGCATGACCCGAGTGTTTCCACTTATGAACCGGCTGCTGAGTTACAGCGTGTAGAAATCAAGACTTTAAAAGCATCCATTTAGAGTTCAGCTGTAAACAAAGCTCTCTTTCATTCTGGCTCTGAGCAGCAGATCCATGTGACTCATGTTTGTCTTTTCTGAAAATGTAATCGTCTCGTTGGCAGCGATGTGAGTATGATAGAAATGTACAGTATAGATCCACAGCACATAGAAACTGCAGGAAGCTAACCTGCATATGTTGCACAATCAGCATTAGATGTGTTAATAAGCATTGAATATCAAAGAGTGGTTTTGGGGATGCTGGATCCTTTTCTGTCATTTTCAGGATCAAAAATGTCAGTTTTAACCATATCTGTACTCTCTGTCGGTGGATATAGAGAGCACAAGATGAACATTATTACCTCTAATGTGGACAATTCTTTATTAACACTATAAATAAGCAATGTGTCCAATTCAAATGAGTCGACTAAATCTTCAAAAGCGACCCAAAATGCATCGAAATCCGCCCAGAGAGAGTAAAACTATTGTCCACATACTGCAGTGTATAATGCTAATCAACTAGACTTGTGCTAATTGTGCACATTCCCCAAAGTACGCACGTTAGCATCCGGTAGTTTCTATGAGCTGGAGACCCTTAGTACACATTTATAACACAAAACTTTGCAGTACTCAACATTCACAACGCGACTAGATAATAATGATACAGATTTGTATAGCTCTTTCCCTAATGCTCAAAGACGCAGTACAAAGAAAACTAAAAACATAAACAGCAGTCTGAGTTTGAGAGCTAGAGTGAAATGAGTCTGTCTGTAATAAGAAGATGAAGAGCGATGATGATGATGATGATGATGAAGACTCACAGAGAGAACTTGAGTAAGCAGTCTCCCCCGAGCACGGTCCTTCCTCTGGAGCGCAGGTAGTCCACTAAACTGCCCTGTGGGGAACAAACAGGTGACACAACGATCAACAAACATTCATACGAGGAAAGGTCCGTTTCTTGGCAAACATCCCC
>NW_011369728.1:0-2171 GCF_000735185.1 Notothenia coriiceps
CATGTCTCTTCTCCATCAACATGTGTCCCCTCTTCTCCATGTCTCTTCTACATCAACATGTGTCCCCTCTTCTTCATGTCTCTTCCACTATCCAACATTGTGTCCCCCTCTTCTCCATGTCTCTTCTCCATCAACATGTGTCCCCTCTTCTCCATGTCTCTTCTACATCAACATGTGTCCCCTCTTCTTCATGTCTCTTCTACATCAACATGTGTCCCCTCTTCTCCATGTCTCTTCTACATCAACACGTGTCCCCTCTTCTTCATGTCTCTTCTACATCAACATGTGTCCCCTCTTCTCCATGTCTCTTCTACATCAACATGTGTCCCCTCTTCTTCATGTCTCTTCTACATCAACATGTGTCCCCTCTTCTCCGTGTCTCTTCTACATCAACACGTGTCCCCTCTTCTCCATGTCTCCTCTACATCAACATGTGTCCCCTCTTCTTCATGTCTCTTCTACATCAACATGTGTCCCCTCTTCTCCGTGTCTCTTCTACATCAACACGTGTCTCCTCTTCCTCATGTCTCTTCTACATCAACATGTGTCCCCTCTTCTCCATGTCTCTTCTCTTCTATCTTTTGTATCTGTGTTATTGTGATGCTCTGATGGAGGAGCCTGTGACCTCAGATTTGAATTGACATAACTTCACTTTATAACAAAAGACAATAAAAGCTTTGAATCTTGAATTAATCCTATTTAGGGGCGATGGGTTAGGGTTATGGTTAGGGTTGGGGTTAGGGTTATTCAGAGTCTGAAGAAAGAACGGATAACCACAAGCAGCCGGAGGTCAGAGCTTCAGGGATTGTGGTTTTTGTTTCTCTTCGCTGCAGAAACAAGAGGTTAGGGTGCTTCTTCTGGTGCTTGTGGTTTATCTGTCGCCACTTTTATAAATTAGCACAACACAGTCAAATCCTTTCTTTCATTAGCTCAAAACCGAGGCTGGTGCTGTCCCAGTAAAACCACTGATGAACTGGTTAGTCTGAGTCTGGTGTGGTCGTTGGAAGTTTTCTCAAGTTGTCTAAAACCTGCAATAAATCTCGTCCTGCAATATAGACGTTTATCTGAAACAGTGAGCTTGCATTCACACCTAAAGTCCGCTTCTTTGCACCAGACGACAGTTTGTTACTTTGCTGTTTGTTAAGGGGGTAAACAATTAAGGTTATTTTCATACTGCTGTTAATCTGGAGATCAACAGACTCTAGGGACGGCTGATATGATTATATAATAATTAAAAAACATTATAACACATAAGCAATCTGAGGCTCCTGTTAAAACCCTCTGGAGAGCTGGGATCTAGGCTGTTTGTTCTTAAAGCAGATTCAAGTAACAAACATACCTCCATTTGATTGATTTAGCTGACTTATAACTTCACTTATGATTAGGGTTGGGTACCGAGAACCGGTTCAGGTTCAGAACCGGTTCCAATATTTCGATTCCAACGGCATCATTTAGAAATGTGAATTTCGGTTCCGCTTTTCGATGCCTGAAAAAATGTTTCTCACCGCTCCCCGTAGCCTACTGTATGACTGCGGCGGGGCGGGAAATGTAGCGTTGTACCTACACTTCCTACAGCGTAACCTGAGACCAGGGCCGGCCGTCGCACTGGCGTTATAGATGTTCGCCTAGGGCGCCAGATCTGGGGAGGCGCTGCGCTGACAGCTCTGGGAGGAAAAAAAATGTTTTGACCGTTGGGGCTCATCCTAATGTTCGGCCTTGATGGAACAACATTCATAATTAAGTAAATGTAACACCCTTTTCATCCCGGTTACACTTTTAATTTGCCCTGTACGATAGGTGCTGTATGTGATGAAAGTGGGGGATGTTGGCTTATCTGGCGCCCGCAGCTCACAGACAAAGTGCGAGTGAGCGAGGGAGAAAGGGAGAGAGGGAGAGAGGGAGGGTGCACCGGTACCAGCGCTGTTGTTATTAGCATCTGGTGCTAGCTTCGCTAACGGAAGAAGAAGATGTTTCTACAATGATGTGGAGGAGAGCTCTCCTGTCAGACTGAGAGGCTCAGTGAGGTGAAGGACTCTGAGTGTTTAGATAGTTCACTTTAGTCTAAGTTATCTCAGTGGGTCTCAAACGTTTTGATCACAATTGATGTAAACACATATTCCAACACTCTTATAACTTTGGGATTTGAAATCATTCCGAACTTCTCCTTGTCT
>NW_011369729.1:0-4409 GCF_000735185.1 Notothenia coriiceps
CCGGCTCAAACAAAAGATTTTTAAATCATCATCCTCACGATCATTTAATGTATCATATGTTTGCCGAATTGACATGAAAGCACTAATAAATGTAGTTTCATCCACTTGAGTTTACAAAAATAATCGATTCGTTTTTATACCACATCCGACGGGAGGAAATTCAGCAGCTCTCACTACCGATTTTTAATCCTAATTTAATCATCATCTTCACCACGATCATTTATGTTTATGTTCGCCGAATTGACATGAAAGCACTGACAAATATGAATATACTGTAGTCAACTTCATTAAAACGTTATTAACGTGCCTAAACTCAGTAATTCACCATTTCTACGCATGACAACACACTTTGTCCGTGTTTGGCTCTCTCGCCGCACAGTGAAGCGTTCCCGCATTGACGTCAGTTCCGGCTTCCCCCAAAACCTCAAAATGAGTCGAAGGAATTTTCCCGCGATGTTCGAAATTATTGATATTTATCGGAACGGTATCGCTTTTTCTTTTTTAAACTAACGGTTCGAGATTACTAGTAGCCCACTATTTCATTGCACAACAGTTGTTGGGTTCGTGTCACAGGCTCTTTAAAGTACCTGTTAGGGGGTTATCCAGGGTGAATATACAGAGAGTATTAAGGCTTTTATTATGTTCCCTCTGAGTGTGTAATATATGTTTCCTTCTTTGTCTGCCTCATTTTTTCTAATCATGTCTATTACAATGCATGGAGAGGGTTTATTCTTCTTATTTTGGAACTCAATGTGCTCTAACCTGATTTAGTAAAAAATACATGACAAAAATAAAGACTTTTGGAGGAATTCGGGGGAGGTTGAACCATTTTATAGCAATAATAATAGTGGGGTTTCTAATCTCAGATTTGTTCTCTTTTTTCCATTTGCGTGCTGTCCCAGGATAAACTGATTTGCAGCAGGATTTAAACCCATCATAAGTGTCACTGAAAGCCAAATATTAGCGTTTATGGCCGCATGACATTATCCAAAACCCCAGAGGAGCAGTAACATTTGATCGCGGCCCCCATTAATGAGCACAAGGTCACACAGAGTCCAGAGTGAAATAGGGTTCTGTCATAATCTACACTTTATAAAAATGCCTCTGACACATCCTTATTAACGCCGCCCTGCTCACAAGCCTCACACCACGCCACCTCTCTCTCCACACCAGTAGGTGGTTAATCAGCCTTAGCTGCAGAGGTGTTATTCCTGATAGGTAGGGGGATGAAACTTTCTGAACCCAGGCCCCGGGGCCGTCCCTCCACCAGCTGGCCCCTGCCCACTGGCACACCCTCCTCTCCCTTTCCTTCTCTCAGCAGCGAGCTTTGTGAAGCTACTGACCCTAATCCCAAACCGCTGCTGTCACTTCTGCTTAGCCGCTGCTCCTGATTACTCTACAGGGGAAGGCAATAAAAACCCACTTTCTCCATTTTTTCTCTAGCTCAACACATGGAGCAGACTGCGAATGAAATGTGATATATATGCTGCTGCCACTCTTTGCCCGTACCCCCTTGTGTGCTGCGTTCACTGACTGATTTCAACAGCATCTGTGGAGCGACAAAGATGGCATATAAATTCTACAGGTGTGGAATTGTTTTCTGTGTTGTTGGGGTTTTTCTTTGTTCAGTCTCCTGACATTTCACATCTTCTGTGTCTCATCTGAAAGAAGCCATTTTCTTTTTCTTTATAATAAATTAGGTTAGCGTCAAAGATACTGTGCCCCACCCCCAGCAACCCTAAATGTGCTTTTGAATTTTCAAGATTCAAAATGTCACAAAAACACAAATTTAAAGGCATTACATTGATACTCATCGTAACATTGGGGCTGACTACGACAACATATTATAGACAATTTAATTAAAACAGGAAAAGTGCAATATTAGAGTTCTCTGCCATATAAATGAAACCCAATAATAGGCGGATCAAAAGCATCCAACAATGAGTTTTTATAGTATTTAAGAGAATATTCTTAGCTAAACATCTTCGCGAGTTTGATAATGCTGGAGGCCCCAAAAGAGGAGTATATATGAAGGTAGATATGGTGCAAAATGCGAGAGCATGTAAAACCTGATGTGAGCACTTGTAGAAAAAAAATCTGAGCTTATGTGCATACATTTACACTTGTATAAAATATCCACGTAACTGTGAACCAAATTTACACTTGTATAAAATATCCACGTAACTGTGAACCAAATTTGAAATCACAGAAGAAAAAAAAAGGTGTTGTAGCTTGTAGAAAAAAAATGAACTTCGTTATGCAATGTTCAATTGCAGAAAAAATATATTTTTTTTAAATATATTTTCCATTACAACTGCAACTTGGTTATTACAACCTCTCAAATCAGTCATTACAACTTGAAGAATCTGCTCTGTGGCAGTATAAATCGACGAATCCGCGGTCTTGACTTTTGCTACACCTCTTGCGATAAATGTGTCGCAAAAGTATTTTTCACCTGTAGATCAGCTGTAGATGTGGGGGGAGGGAGGGGGGTTGGAGCGAAGGGGCGGAGCTATCAGAACGACGAGGCTCTCGGGTCAGGCCTATGGGTCAGTCACACAGCCATAGTCAGGTCGGACGACTGCGCTGACATGGCGCGTCAATCAACGGTAAGTTTTGCCCATTACTTGCCCAGTATTACTTTCAATATTATTATTGTGATTGAGGAATAAATCCGCTTTGAAGACCACCGTTTTATATCGTGCAGTTTAGCGGAAAAATAACGTCAGTTAGGCAGCTAAGGCTAGCGTTGTTGAGTTTATGCTAGCTAAACAAGGCACTAACGGTTGATAACCGTTTATGAAAATAAAAACAATTGAACTGTACTGAAATAATGACCAGTTTTATAATTGTCTTGTGCTCCTGCTGTGTTTTTCAAGCCTTTGTAAATTATCCATGCTATTTTCTATTTAGAACGAAGACATTGAAACTGCGGTCAGAAATCTCCTCGGCTGCATCGGGAGAAATGTGCAGGGTGGCGGGGTGGCAACCCCGCCGATTTCGGGCAGTTCTCCTGGAACTAGTAGGCCAGTAGAGTCTCAAGCACGGTCAAGTGCTGCTAGTTCGCTTGGGGTCAGCCAGCCCGTTCATCAGAGAACAGTCCAGCAGGAGATGCTAAGGTAAGGAAATGTGAAACCCAATTCTGTGATATTGGGTTTTGACCATGTCAATGTGAGTAATATTGACAAATTGAATAATCTATCTTTTATCGATATTCAGTGTCCCAAGACTAGCAGCCCACCAACCCATTTTTTTTATCTCCTTCTAGATCCTTTCCAGGAATATATTCTGGAAACAGGACACGGCATAAAAGAAAGGCACCTGAAGCTCTTAGACCACCATCATCCATAAAGATGTTAGAGCTTCAGTTCTGCCTGCATCCTGAAAACATAGATAGGACTCCTCGAGATGAGACTGTTCTGCTGCAGGCAGGTCTAGGAAGGAGAACAGTGAATCTTGCAGATGATGCTGATCATGCAGAAGTAGGCCTATGTCATTTTTTTCCATCATGAAACATTAATCAGCACATTTCACATTGAACAACTGTGCATATGCAGTTTTGGAGGAAAAATGTCCGGATTAAGATGTTAGATGAATTATTGGACCACCTACACATGTTCTCCAAAAATGAAGTTGAAAAGTATTACATTACATTACATGTTACTTGTTAGACACTTTTATCCAAAGCGACTTACATACTCAATACTGTGGACAATCCCCACAGGAGCAAATTGGGCTGAAGTGTCTCAGGGACACAACGACATGCTGACTGCAGTGGGCTTTGAACCTGTGCTCCCCTTATCCCAACACCGAGGCTCTATCCACTGCGCCACACGCCTCCCTATTAATTGCATATTTCTTACAGTAACTTACACAAACACCACACTGTGCATTAATAGGACTAAGGAGCGACAAGTATGAGTAACTATTTTTTCCGATACAATGCATGCCCCCTGCTGTAACCATGTTTATGTTTATGTTTATTACGGCTCCCCATTAGCTTTTGCTCTCGACAAAAGCTACTCTTCCTGGGGTCCGATACTTAAAACAGTACAACAATATTATAACAATAATACAGCAACATTTAGGACATAAGTCCTGACATCATTAACAACATTAAAAACATCACCAATATCATCAACAACATGCGATCAAATTCAATTAGGGTTCACAGCTCACAAGGGTACATGGTCATTAGTAGATGGCCCTTCAATCTCTTCTTGATAGAGGCTCTGGACTCTATTTCAGCGAGGTAGTTTGGCAATGAGTTCCATTCCTTTATAGCTCTATAAGTCACAGAAGATTTCAGAAAATTTGTCCTGGGTTTAGGTGCCCGTAGATGGCCTGATGTAGCTTGTCTTATCTATCTCTTGTGTAAACTATTTGATCATAAAAATACAGTTTTTTTT
>NW_011369730.1:0-1102 GCF_000735185.1 Notothenia coriiceps
TATATACAAGTTATTGGAATGATATATTAGATAAATAATTACTAAGTAACAGATGAATGTTGTGAAATTGTTTCAGCAGTTCAGTTGCCTGCGGGATGAAGCTGTCTCTGTGTCTGGTGGTATTAGTCCGGTATTACATTTCCCTAAATATGTTTATGACCAAATGAAAGTGTTGCCTACTTAATAACACATCTCATTTTTACGGATAACTTGATCCAAATGCTGAATTGTCAAGATTCAATCCACCGGAAATAAGATGTGTCCCTCTGTTGGAGTTGTCTTTGAGTTACGGTTTGATGTTCTTATATCTTATAAACAGTCTTCAGTACAATCAGGCGTTTGCAGAGAGCACTTTAACACAACTACACCCACGGTTTATTACATATGCAACTATATTAATACTTTTTCACATTAACACACTGTCATTTGCAGTCACATGTGCAGTAAAGTAAAAATGTTGGGGACAAACAACAGCAAAGTCCATTTAAAGAAAGGATGGATTTGTTTACCTGCTTATTCTAAGGCCAGAATCTGTACACATATACAATAATCTAGTATGATTATCTTGCATTTTTGTCATCGAAAGACTACATACATCTTTCAATCGATATTAAAATGACACATTGGTCCAATAAAACATGTTATTCAGAAAGTCATGTTATGTAATGAATGGGGAATTATGTATAAGACACTTTTTCTGTCTCCATCAGCGGGTGTTCACACATTTTCAGGGATCTGCCACGTCTGCCTCCGGTATAGAATCCACACCTTTCGTCCTGAAGCGGCACTTATGCATAAATTAACCAAAAAAGGCTGATTGCTGTTACATAAAGACTTGGTGTGAGAAAGACCTGTTATACATGAATGTCTGTGAAACCACATTCGTTCAATAGGATTAGTTTTTATGAAGGAATTATGGTTTATTTGGCCTGGAATGGAATTGTTTCTCATGATATGGGAATTGTTTACTTGGGTTTATCGTTGTAATGTGTGTGTAAGAAATATACTGTGTCTCCATGTGTTGTTACAGTGTGTGTGCATCTGTACACGTGTGCTTTCATGTGCAACTCAGAGAGGGATTTCTGTCATTATTGTTGTGTCG
>NW_011369731.1:0-4219 GCF_000735185.1 Notothenia coriiceps
ATCTATTGCACGTCTGTCCGTCCTGGGAGAGGGATCCCTCCTCTGATGCTCTCCCTGAGGTTTCTCCCATTTTCCCCTTTAAACTGTGGGTTTTCTCTGGAAGTGTTTCCTTGTACGATGTGAGGGTCAAAGGACAGAGGGTGTCGTATTGTCATACTGATATTCTGTACACATTGTGCAGACCACTGAGACAAATGTGTGATGTGTGATGTGAATTTGTGATATTGGGCTATATAAATAAACATTGATTGATTGATTGATTGATTGAAGTTAGTTATTTTATAGTTAATTAAAATTACATTACAATGACATTTACTGTATAGTATGATGTATTAACGTCTCTTGTTTATTTATAGGATTATTGGTACTTGTTTTGTTATCTAGTGTTTGCAACAGAAAAATAACCCACAGCTATATTATCCTATCCAATTGCATGACCTGCAGTTATAAGCCCTTCCGCTATGGCTACATTTTGCAGCCCTTTTGATTTGCGCTTACATTACCTAACTGAACTAAAGGTGTTAAAGGTTTATAGGGATGTCATAAGCTTCAAAATATTAATGAAACATAGAAATATTGAACGGATTGTGGAACGAAATAAAACGTTAAGATCACCAAAGTAAATGGTATATTGTCTTGGGAACAATTAATGTCTTTACACAAATTGGTGCAGATCAGTCTTTGACATTTTGAATATATATATGTTAATCCCTTGATCTGCTGATAGTGTCAAGTAAAGGGATGAGCTGAGTCTGTTGGATTCATCCTCTAAGAAACATGTGGGAATGTAACAAATGTTAGATATTTGTCTGGAATAAATTGGTTGACCAACCGACAGCACATTGGAATAAAAATGTTGGCCTCAGGATGCCCATCAGATATACAGTAAGGGCCATAACCAAACAACTTTTTAAGGGCCTCATGAAAAGCTCTTAAATGTCTGCTCTCTCTCTGCTATTCTCTCAGCATTTTGTCACTTGAAAGGCTTTCTTAAATCCAATTTTATTTATTCATAAAGGACAAGAATTTATTTTAAGGAGTGTGTGGTCATTGCATTTTAAAAACAAGCTTAACCACCCTTAAAATCAAACACTTTACTTTTATGTAGTCTGCTCTGTGTGACTGTGCAACAGAAACACCAATGAACAATTTGTCCTGAATTGCACTGAACAAAGAAACAGCTCAGAATAATGGGGTCTTACATAAAGAGGCCATATCTCACTCCCATGAAGTCAATGCAGGTCAGATTAAGAGTCTAACATTTGAGGTGCAAGAACCAGCTGAGGCTCTGCATTTCTTATTTCTTAAATCCTTGTCATTCCAGATTATTGAGGGATCTAATACCATCTCCATGGGAGATAAAGCCGATTACACACTGTCTCTAAACAGAATTAAGTAATTTGCCTCACTTTATTCAATGTAATCTCCACTGCCAACCTCATTTCAACTAAAAAACTGATTCGGATATGACCAGTCTGTTTTTTTTTTAAAAACACAGTAGCTACATATTTTTTTAAATATAGAAGTCATTACATATTCCACTTTGTCCAGAGGAGACGCTTAAAACTCACAGTTTTATCCATCTCATGAACGGTTTCCTCATCTGATTATTAAGGTAGTCTAGGATTTGCTAATTCAAGACTATTTTGGGGATTCCTGTGTTTTCCCAAACTGAGTGAAGGCAGATCTCATTATAGTTCTGATTCAGATTGGATTAGGAGCTTAGTCTATTTGTTCTGTTCTCTCATACACCTTTCGGGGGGAGCATCACAAGGAATGCAATGATGCAGTGCTTTTTCCCATGACAATCATATGTGTTGTATTGCTCAAGACTTTCATAAGTCATTCCTTGTCAATACATGTAACATTATATTCTACAAAGTTATTTCAGAAAGCTATATCAATTGACAATCTTTTAATCTACTGGAGTTCAATATTCATTTTTTAATGCAATCCCTGTCCAAAGCAACAGAGTTTATAATGGGAAATCATATAATGAGATCTCCTAACGCCCTAGATATAAAGATGGTATCATACGACGATATCAATAATGTGTGACATACATGTTGTGCAGAGATAAAACCAGATTGACAAAGTTTTATGGCATGTCCATGTTTGAATTTAGAGGTGTTCTGAAGTTAAATATTTCAGAATAATAGATTTTATTTTTTCTGTGAGATATTAAGATTATTTGAAAATGTACAATTATTTTTCTTTAAGCTTACAAAAGGCGATAAGACACAAGCATCACGATTGCATGCCCCCGGTCACGGAAAGAATGACCCCAGCCCATGATTAACCTAAAAAACATGCTATATTTCTCAGATTGTCAGTAATCTGCCAGTCGGGCTCCACAACTGTTCATTCTCTTTAGGAATATTCCCTGCCTGTCTACAACCCTGAAAGCCTCTTAGCAGAGCACATAAAAATACATCGTTTCCTAGAAATACTGTGTAAATCTTCCTTTTCCGTCTCTATATACTCTGTCAAAATTATTTAGAGATTAGGCAGTCAATTTGATTTGAGAAACTGGCCCATGTACAAGCAGGTTAGTTGTAGCCTTGGGCTGGAAGTGAAGGGGGAAACTGGGTAAGTCAGGCAGCAGGCAGCTGCGTACTTTGCCAGCTTTGCCTATGAACTTGATTAAAAATCACAGGAGGTTTAGCCCATAGGCAGAGGATTCTCTCCTTAAATATCCAAGAAAAACGGCGATGGTAAATCCAAGGCTTTTGGTTTAAAGTAGAAGCATACTAATGGTGGTGATTGTAGTTTGCATTTCTAAACAGACAGAGCTAACATGTCTCCCCCTGGGAATAAGCATCTATCCAACAAAGCATATGGCTACCAAAGTTTACATTAGAGCCAATACATGATCCACTCTAGGTGAAATTAATCCTTTCAACACGTTCTCACTCCCAACCCGTCACATGTTGACGGTCGGTCAGGGCCCCTCCCCCGTCACTCTGTCATTACGGACAGGGTCTGACCCTTGAGAGTCAGATTTCAACGGGCAGGGCGTCCCATAGACCTTCATAGACCTCCCATAGCGTTGATAATAGACCCCATGAGAACGCTCCCCGACGGTCGGTTGTTATTGTCAATATTAATATAATAATTTATTTTTTAATAGTCACACTCGATTTCGCCGATGTTCTTGTTGCCCCAGCTGGTTGACACCTCTTTTAGCAGAAACAAAGGCTACATTAATGTATTAAATCGATGTTAATCGAATTAATGGACGTGCCATTGTGCGATTGTGTTGCCAGGCAATCAACTACAACCCTAATTATATTTAAAAACATGTTAGAAGGCCTCACAAAATACTTTAATGTAAATTAAAATGTAATGTGATGATTGACATTATTCACCCACGGATCTATGGGTTGGGGTATTGTTCCGCACGGACATTTTAGTTAACCGGAATTCATTATCAATGAACAACAGGAGGGGTAACAGACATAAGACCAGCTGTTAAATAAAGCTCTTCTGACTTTAGCTGTCATGTGGGTAGATATTAATGCTGCCGATTATGGGCACAAGCAATTTTCACCCATTTATTAATTATATGATTTAAATTTGAGTGTTTCCTATCACTTAAACCTCCAGAGATGTACACAGTTTAATAGAGAACCGCAGTGACGCGTCGTAAAACCCGGAAGTAAGTTAGCATTTTTGGCACTTCCGGTTCCTTCCTCAAAAAGCAATGCATTTTTTCCATAGGGTTTTGGAAAATAGCTCGAAATAAGGTCTGTGGTTGACACAAATTTAAGAGGTAATTGACGTTTTGTTCTACGACATTAAATACATCAGCAGTGACCCCACTGGGGATTTTTGAAAAGTTTACGTGTCTGAAAAACGATGGTTGTTACCGAATGGCTGAATAGGACTACAGAAATTGTCGAGGCCGTTGTACGTCATTACGCCGAACACGTAAACACTCCCGCTACGTTTGTTTTCCCCTGTGTTCTGCTTAAAAGCAAGTACCTGCCTATCTTTAGTATCTGTATATCTATATCTGACCATTAGAATCTGTATTTTTGAAATTGTCGTTTTTAACACCGTAGTTTTACAAATGATAGAATAATTAATTACCAGTGTTTTCCAATTTTACTCGGCAGTTCGTTTCGTTGGCTAACGTTAGCTAAAGCTAGCGCTACTAGTTAGCGACGCAATGGTTTGTTGCTTTGCTCCGGGTTGCAGCCACAGGTCTTCGCATGAA
>NW_011369732.1:0-5382 GCF_000735185.1 Notothenia coriiceps
AAGCTCTAGCCAATCAAACCGCATGCTTGTGTGTCTGGGGCGGGAGATTCATGTGATTGGTTGTTGATCGAGTTTCAGCCCCCCCCGCCGGCAAGCGACAACCTGGCGACAACGCACGCCGTGTGTAGGAGCCGTTACAGAGCCCCTCCTCCAACACACACGAACGCGCACATGACCAATGAGGGCACAAGATAAGTTTGTGCACAGATGGAAGGCTGACAGGCAGGTAGGCCATCCAGTTACTTTAGCCGGACCGGCTAAAATGATTGGTCGTACTTTTTACAGCACCACGGCTTCCACAGATGACATTTTTTTATGGATTTTTCAAAGCACTTGTTAAGAGCATTCCATGGACTATAACAAAAAGTGTATCTCGAGCCAGTTTCTCAAACTTACCTACCCCACCTTTAATGGTTGTTTATATTTCATATCATTAATCAGAATCTGCAAAGTAACTAAAATAAATGTAGTGGAGTAAAAATACCATGTTAACCTCTGAATTGTGGTGGAGTAGAACAAAGTAGTACATTTCCCAACTTGAGATCAATAAATGATATCTTATCTTATCTTAAGATGATCGATGGCTACGGCATATTTGCAAAATTTGCCTCTGAACCCGTTCGAGTCCACTTTTGGATAGTCTGCCGTGGTTACGTTCCATTTCAAAGAGCTGTTTGAAGCTTGGCGTAACCTTGTCGCACTGCCACTCCAACATCCAATCACAGAGCTTGAGGACTAATCACGGGGTTTGTAAAGGAAAGCGGATGTTGTAGTCCCAAACGATAGCTGAGGATTCTGGGTAGTGTAGTGTCTTCGGAAACTCTGTAGTGTCTAAACTCCGAAAAAACTATTTGTTTCTCCGGATCGAAGGTTAAAAACAAAAAAGCATTGTACACAATTTGAACCAATCAATGCTGTGTAATTAACAAGGATAAACTGATGTTTTTTAGTGAATGAGTAATGCAGATATCACTGTGTAATCATTTGACAGTGAGGGGAATATTATGTTTTATTATGAAAACTTCGAGACCGAAAATACTGTTTTCACCCCGTGAGGGTTGACGCCAACTTTACATGGACGCTGCGGAAAGACGTAGAATACACGTTCTCCTGGCGAGACCTCAAATCATCTTCATAATATCTATCAAACTATAGATACTACACATCCACTAAAGTAGATTCTAAAAGTACAATATGTATATAAATCTAATCAAAAAGCATTTTAATGGCCAAACTATCCTACAATTTAGGATTTTCCAGAGAGGGTTATTTGTGAATAAACGACCCTCCGGAGCGTTTGTAATCAACGGGAGCATGTTGTTTCTGACACGGCCACTAGAGGTGCTACATTTTAAAACGTGAATATGGGTCGTAATGAGCTGCTGAACAATCAACCTATTTGGTCGTTTTTTGTAGGAGGACAGGCTGCATAGAGTAACATTACCAGGCCTTAGTGGTTCGTTTGTGAAATTGTACAAGCACACATTTAAAAACTGATGCCAGCACTCACAACGCTTCCTGGTAATTCAGTCCTCCCACATGTGCCTCTCTTTACGAATGACCAAAATGTGTTGGCCATTCATGGAAATGTCTTATCACCCCTGCAGCATCATTTATTTTATTTCCATTTTCACCTGCTGTCTGCTTGATTCTCTCATATACGTAGTGATTAACCAAACCATTCTGCTCTCCTCGGTAATGTGTCTCAACAAGCAAGGAGGAAATGAGAGAATATAATCTCCATCCTCTGCAGGCTTGACAGCGCTTGTCCTACAAATACACACTTTTATCATCCACTGACAATGGGGCCTCTGATCTTGTATGTGTTTGTGTGTTTGGTGTGTAGTGGCATCATAGATAAAGAAAGGTTTGTCAGGGCAGCTCATGTGAATGCTGCCATTTGACACTGTAACCCAACGAGGCAACCACGCCTATACTGCAAGTAAGAACAATAAGGCTAATTTCAGTTCAACTTCAGTATATATATGTATCAATAAAACAGAACTAACAATTTAAAATGTACAATATGAACTGCGGTAATTGTAATATACAAGCCCCCTGTTACTGGCTCTTAATCCTGTTGGCTGTGGGACTTCCTTCTGACACGCCCTTCTCTTCAATGGAACTCATTGTTTTAACCTCTTGTGTTATTTGCTGGAAGGGTCTGTTCACACAGAGCCTTTTCTCACATTGATTATATCCACTGACAATGTATGAAGATTATTCTGGCTGCTCCACTATTTATGTGTATGTAGAGTGAAGAGATTAGCGTCACAAAATATTTCATCACATTGCTATGCTGTTTCATTTTCTTAAAAAAAAGAAAAAATATGTACCATGTTAAAAATAAAATATGAATAACACATAAATATACATTTTGATGGATAGTATTTCATGGCCTTGATAAACATTAATTTATCGTTATTTAACAAGTTCTATATTACCATTAATTTGTTTTAGTTTTTTTCTCGGGTGATGTATGTTTTTACAGTTTGTCATTAAGGGCACTCGGAGATCACAGACATCCGAACAAGGTTGTTTCCATGAGGGAAAATTAATATATATATATCCAACCTGTCATTCGGGTCCTCTCCAATCTATAATGGGTTCTTCCTTGGCCCATAATACGATCGTTTTTTTCTGCAAACCTGCTGACAAAGAGACAAACAAACACCTAACCAAATCAAAAAGATAATTGTTTTCCAACAGCTATCAGATGATGCACTTTTAGTTCTGTTCAGGTATCTGTTTGCAGCTAAATTCTCATTAGCTGCTTCACTCCCAACCTTCCTTTCACTCAATAACCTATAAAAAAACCTTGTTACAGAAGGTTTAGATGTTAATAACCATTATAGCTTCATTGTCCACCTAGCCAAGAAATGAGGCTGCCTGTTGCTAACTCCTAAGAGAGGTTCAGACTCATTTGTTTGAGCTGACATGATGAATAGGCTCTCGATGGATTTTGCGGCACAAACCTTTAAGATATTAGAAATGGATGCTGTGTTTCTTATCCAATTTACCAATTCATTGGTTCTAAAATGTACAGGATTGAAAGCGCAAATTAGAGTCCATGGATACAATTATGGCTCCCAGTACTCTCTATAGGTCCAAGGAAAATGAAATGGGTTTTACTTTATGTCATGTCAGTAGACAATAACGACTTTTACTCACAACTAATAAGCATTACAGTGGCAACATCACAATAGCATTGCTGCAAAACTATAACTACATATGGGTGTTAAAGGATATTCAAATTCAGACAGACGCTGCAACATATTGTTTATTTTTGTTTTGATGTAATTACTGACTTTAACTCAGGATTTTACTTTGCATACCAAGTTTGATTTGATGAACACAAAGCTCTATATAAAGGCACACTTCACATGTATCAAATCAAACCATGCTTAAAGACAACACATTCTTTCTTCTTCTTCATCGAAAAAAGAAAATCCTTTATAGCATAGCAGAAACTTTTTAGGAATAAAGAGGCCACAATTGGCAAAGTGTAGAAACGTAACCTTAAAATAGTAAAGTATTGGAAATATAGTTGGCACTCAGTTTTGCAAAGTAGTAAAATTATCTGATTCATATTAACAGGCCTTTGAGTCAATGGGCACATTTGAAATGTCTGTGTGTGGATGTTACATTTCATACTTTATTCCTAAGTAAGCAATATTTTTAACATCACTTCATAGCCACCACGTAAATCTTTTGACTGGGAAGAAAGACAAAAACAAATCTAGAATTCGATGTAAAAAAAAAATGGGGAAAGAAGCAGTGGAAAGAAGGCTAAGATAACATAAACAAAGTGAGGGAGGAACAAGGAGAAGAAAAGCCCTGTGTGAGGAGTTAATGAAAACAGAGATAGAGGAGGAAGGGGGTTGTTTGCTGTTGTGAATCATCACTGTTTGGTTTCCCTTTGGATCAAAACTGCTGCAGCCCAAAATAACGTAAGCATTAGCTGAGGTGGACCCTGTTTCTAATGATACTTTGATCGGAATAAATTGGCCTATTCAGAGAATGATCAAACTTTATAAGGCAATTGCATTTTCATTGAAAACATTTTTATATACTGTGTCTTGATGTATACCAACCCTGTCTCCTAAAAATTACGTTCCCACAGAACTAAACTGCATTCTCAATTACGTTTGGCTAGAAACGCATTTTCTCCCACGTTACGTTTCTTATGAACGTATCTTAAATACGTTTATTTTCTACATATCTTTGGTATTTATTGTCTTGCTTATAATAATGATAATAGTCATTTATAAATATCATTTTAGAGCACACATTTGAAATCAGTAGGCAAGGCTGTAATTTCGCCAGCTGTTACTCTCATGAGCGAGGCAGAAAATAATAGTTTTAACATGCCAAAAAGCTGCTGTGTCGTTTATTGCACCTCAAACATTAAAACAAATCCAGAGTTACGTGCTTCTGTACTTCCTCTAAGAAGAAAGGACAGAAACAGAAGATCTCTGTGACGCCAGGTGTGGTGTTGTTAATGTGATATTATATCAGAAAAAAAAATTAATTTAAGGATGGCCGAAGAGACTACACTACCCATAATCCCCAGCTATCGTTTGGGACTACAGTCTCGTTGACAAACCACGTGATTAATCTTCAAGCTCTGGGATTGGATGTTGGAGTGGCAGTGCACCAAGGTATGCGTCAAGCGTCAAGCTCTTTGAAATGGAATGAAACCTACAGACTATTCAAAACTGGACTCGAACACCCCCCAGAATTACACATGCTGGCTGTTGTGTTTCGCAACATGTTCTCTATGGCACGTCTCTACTGGGAATTGTAGTTTTAAAAGACGTTTTTGTTTTCCCCAAAATTAGAATTGACAGTATTAAACTGTGTACAGCCCTGGAGGTTTAGGCGATAGGAAACACATTGGTGTGTACAAATTTAAAACATGTAATTACTAAATGGGTGAAAATCGCTTGTATCCATAATGGGCAGCATTAATATATACCCACATAACAGCTCATTGTTATTTTGTAATTCTACTCCACTATAATTCAGAGGTTAACCTGGTATTTTTACTCCACTACATTTATTTTAGTTACTTTGATTCTGATTAATGATGTGAAATATAAACAACCCTTAAAGCAGACTTTAGTTACAACTGAGTAAAATTCAGGAAAAGGTGATTGTCAAGTGCCAACAATCAGAAGAGATATTTGATTGTTGGTGCTTGAGAAGACTAGACATTTATCTGCAGATCCCTATAAAGTATATTAATTACTCGTTATTTTCCACTAATAGTTTATTAAAAAATGTATATAATTGCTATTTTGCACATCCCTTTCAAGATTTCAAGATTTTCTAAGGTTTATTGACATATCATATACACAACTACAGTGTAGTTATGCAATG
>NW_011369733.1:0-3338 GCF_000735185.1 Notothenia coriiceps
ATTCATACTTTTTTTAAAACTGCCATAATTCCCAAACCCTACATTCCTGAGACATAATTTTTCATGACAAACGTAGGAAAACATCCCTTAGCTTGAAAAATGACAAATGATTAAGCAAAATAATTAAACAAAATGCCTCTTGAGGGCATGAAGTGACAAAAACGTTCAACATTCCTCCATTAAACCCCATTGTAATTTCAGGCAGATATTTCCTCACAGCAGCAGCTGCACACCTTTAGTTAAACTGCCAAAAAGGCCAAATTATTAACCCGAAGGTACACAAAAATTACACTTCAGATACTCAACTTCCTTGACATGCTTCACGTTTTGAAATTTCACAGATATCTGTTACGGTTCTTCCACAAAACGTTCACATGTAAGAGGTTCATCTCTCATTCAGAACAGTGAAGCCTTTGAAGTCTAGGCACCTCGTTAGCTCAAATATAAACACCTGTGCAATGGAACACGATGATGTCATCACTCCAACTGACATGCTCAGAGCAGCAGACTTCAGATAGGAGTGTGCAAACAGTCCAGCCGTGAAGACATCTACGGGATAGTTTTGAGATTTCTTCAAATGCCGTTGCCATGGCAACACAATGCTCGCCTTGAAGCACGGTTTTCTCATAACTTCAGTGAAAATACTCCAAACAGCCCAGAACTTCACAGGTTTGGTAACGATGAAGCCATCAACGCATCTAAGCGTAGTATGGGGTGTCATCAAATGCCGTTGCCATGGCGACAGATCATTCGCCATCAAGTTAATTCAGAAGTTTGCGGTTCAAATATTCTGCTGCTATTCCAAGTCTTTTCACTTTCTTTTCTTCTCTCATCACACATTCAAGCCCCCAGTGTTCATGTATCATTTCAATCTAAATTATTCACTTTTTTTTTACACATTACATTTCAACATAGCAGTTTAGCGTCAGATTTTCAGCATAAAGCAATCCCACTAGCAATTTCTTCAGGAATTGCATTCTCTAGTTTTATCTGCAGTTGCAATCGAAGATGTAGTTTGAATGCCTTAGCATGGGTAATTAATTGTGTCTTTTCCTGAATGAGTTAATGCATATTCATTATACCACTCTACAGTTTACACTTAGTATGTGCTAATAGGACACAGCACAGTAGTGTGTTAAGCTAAATTCTAACGTGCTTAATTAGCAGGTAAAATATTTACCTTAGTGAACTTAGTTGAGCATGCTAACGTTTACTAATAAAAGTTCAGCTCTAAATCGTTTTTTTGCAGTTATTTGGACATAATCCAAAGCGTTTGACACCTGTTTGCTCGAATCAATCACATTATATTTATTAATATATATATATATATATATATACATATAAATATATATAGCCCAACATCACAAATACAAATTTGGCTCAGGGGGCTTTACAGTGTAGAACAAAAAACGACGCCCTCAGTCCAAAGAGTCTCACAGCAAATATGTAAAAACACCCAAAAACCCTATAATTAATGGGCAAACGATTTAGAAAGCAACAGAGGCGGGACCCTCTGCCCGGATGGACATAAGTGCATTTTGTGCATGAAGATGTTCTTTGTATTGATTAAAAAGATAATAAGTTCACCACACAGGCAATGCAATGTTACAATTATCAGGTGAACGCATATGAAAAAGAGGGATCCAGGTGGATGTTAATAATCATCCAGGTGCCACTAAAAATGATAACGTGGGCGTCAGGCAGGACCACAGCCACAGGCATAGCTACGTCTCATGATCCAGAAGCAATCTTTAATACAGGAACCTGCAAGGTGAGGGACACAAAACCTCCAAGGATGATGCCCGGATGTCAAGTTAGTAACATGCATGTATGGGACATAAAGTAAGTCCATACAGATGAAGAGAGAGATAGCCACTTGATTAGGGACTGGTCCAAAGCAAGCCAGAGCCAGCCCTAACATACTGTACCTATTTACCACTCAGAACTGTTATTTTTTGTATTATCCAGCATTTTTCTACTAAGGATTAAAAATCAAGGTACTTACTTTCTGTACTCTGCTTTATTTTAATTGTAGTTTAATGCCATTTACTTAAATTTGTTCTGCATCAAACCAACCACAGAAATGTGCTAACCTGTCAGGAATATTCATGCAGGAGCTGGGGCTGGGTGCAGAGGGGGAGTGAGCCTTACTTCACTGTGGGCTGTGAGCTTAACGGCACATCTTAAAATCTGTACAGCAAGTCATTACATGGCCTTGTACTCTAATACCCGACCAATTTGCTTCAACTTTACACTCAGATCCGTCGAGGCCAGGCTCTTAACTGTCGCTGTCATTTCCGACAATGTGAGCAGGTGGTAGGTCATTCCATTTTGTGGAAACAGTCTGCCTTGCCATGTTTAAGGTATTAGGAGCAGAGGAGTTTCTATTTTTAAAACTAAAAGGCAAAACCCATTTCCACACCGTGTCCTGTATCTGACCCACACACACATCAGGCCTATGCGTCATTATCATTAATGTCTCAGTGAGTGTGAGGGCTTAGCTATGCCATCTAACTGGTCATTAAAAAAACAACAGTGTGCATATGAGTAGGAGTGTATAGAGGGAAATAATAGAAATGAACAATAATACTACTCATTCATTAGCTATGTTTATTCGAGTTGAATTTCTGATGGTTTGGGTTTGCACCTGCATGTATGAGCTGGTGAGCCAAAAAGCAGCAGGATTTGAAAATAATGAGCACATAATGGGACATAAAATTAGTTAAAATGCTGAATAGATGGAGCAGGAAAACAGATGGCCGAAATTGTCCTCTTGGCTGTCTACGGATTATTTAGCAACGCAATGACTCGAGGAAATTAAGCCAAGTGACTACGCTTGGAGTTGTACATTGATATTAACAGGCAAAAACTAATTAACAGTTGTCTAATAATGTGGAAACTTCTGTAGTGATCATAGCGGAAGGTGAAGGCTGGTCATTGTGGATAGTCGTGTACTCTAGGTTTTTTTCACAAACCACAATAGCGTTAACAGTGTTTAATTGCCTAACTTCACCCTTAAATTAACAGTATTGAAAATTAAGAAACATTATATGGACACTGAACAAATACAATGCTCAAGCCAAAGATCGAAGTGTCAGTTATTTAAGTGTAAGTTGTCTTTTTTAAATTAACTTCTGTGTTAAAGAAGACATCATGCTCATTTTCAGGTTCATATTAGTATTAAGTGTCTCTACTGTGATGTGTTTAAATGCTTTCATGTTCAAAAAGCTCTTTATTTGTTTCATACTGCCTGTGCTGCAGCACCTCTTTTCACCCTCTGTCTGAAACCAGAGCCCAGTCTGCTCCGATTGGGGAGAGTGTGTGGGAAAGAAACTCCC
>NW_011369734.1:0-1547 GCF_000735185.1 Notothenia coriiceps
AAAAAATCGTTATGACATCATAAAGTGGCCAAAATCTGATCAGCTCATTTTCAGACAGGTTTTTATAGAAATGGATCAAAAAGAGAGAGAATCTTTGTTTCTGAAACTTTCAGAGTCTCTTTCCACAGAGGGGACACATGTTGATGTAGAAGAGACATGAAGAAGAGGGGACACATGTTGATGTAGAAGAGACATGAAGAAGAGGGGACACATGTTGATGTAGAAGAGACATGAAGAAGAGGGGACACATGTTGATGCAGAAGAGACATGAAGAAGAGGGGACACATGTTGATGCAGAAGAGACATGAAGAAGAGGGGACACATGTTGATGTAGAAATAGGTGACCTTTAAAGAAATGAGAGAACAACAAAAAGTGGAGGAGGGAAAAGGGAAAAGAGAGCAGAAGGGTTCAGACATGGACGCTTCAGGCGGGCTGGCATGGTCAGTCTCATCCTGACCTCTGGGACAGACCTCTCGCTGTCCGTCTTCCTCCACCCTCAGGCGGTTCTGTCACACATTATTTCATCCTGTCACCTCCCGCACCATCACTTTCTCTCTCTCTCTCTCTCTCTCTCTCTGAGCTCCATGTGCACTCCATATTGTGTCACATTTTCAGTCCAGTTTTTCTTCTGCTGGCTGTCTGCCTGTCCTGATGGTGAACCTTTTCGCTTTTCAATGTTTATTTCTGAACCCTACTGTCAGCAAAGATTGTTTGCAACATTGCAACAATTCATAATGGCGTAAGAAACAACAATAGGTGCCTGAAGTTACTCAGTAGCATTGAATAACTGGGGAAGAACTCCACAAAAAGCTGAAATGTAATGGCTTTGAAACATTGACATGGCTATTTGTTAGCAAACCTATTGCTTGACTATTTCTCATGAAGCAGAGTGAGTAACATTAGCATTTATTGGAAAATCATGTTCCTGAAAAAACTAATGGATATTGAGCTAGAAAATACTTATTGCCACATGTCATACTAGCGTTAGCCAACATTTATACTAGCGTTAGCCAACAGTTATCTATTGCACATGGAGTGGATAGAGCAACATTCACAGGAGGTCATGTTTATTACAACTTATTTGTTAGTTCAATGCACTACTATGTTCACCAGATAGACACTTAGTTTGTCTGTTAGCCTTTGGTAGCGTACAATTGGTTTATCAGATAAAATGTGTGATTACATTGATCATGTTAGCCTGAGAGAGTAAAGCTAGCAAAGTTAAGATAGCAGTCAATAACCAAGCTATGTAGCTTAAAGGGATTCATTTAGTTTGTGGGTCTTCTTTGTAAATGCATTTTGATTCTCATTTAGCTGGCTTCCAATTCCTTCAAAGGCTCATGCAGGTCAGTTTTTATGTAAAGCTAAGGAAGCTAAAACAAAAAGTGTTGCAGCATATATGAGTCAAAATTAACCTTCCGCCTTGGACTTGTCCTTTTAATTTATTTTAATAAGGTTGTAGGCTATATGGTATCTATTAATGACTCCACCAGAGTTTGAACATCAGCTGACTTTCTCCAGCTGACTCTTGTCTCTTGGCAGCAAA
>NW_011369735.1:0-1920 GCF_000735185.1 Notothenia coriiceps
CCATTTACAATTATTAATACTATTATTAGCATTAATCTATATTTTGGTTGAAACTAAGCCAGAAACAGACAAAAAAACATAAATAATAATAAAAATATATATAAATAAAATCGATTTTTAAAGATAATGTTCGATTATGGAGACTGTAACGAATATTCGAATAATCACTGGCATCCCTAGTTGAAACTTACGAGGAATTTGACTTGATGTCAGGGTGTATACATAAAAGTAAAAAAACAGTAACACTACTAGTATTGCGTCACATTGAATATTCATCTGTTTATATAGAAACATCTGGGATTGGTGCGTTCATTTGGTGACATCTTAAGAACCTTTTCTTTTGTCGTAGCAACTTAAAATCAGCTGCTGTCTAGGGAAAATGATGAGTAGGGCAAATATGCAAAGAAACACAAAATCGACATAAAGTCTTTTAAGATATTTTATTTTATTGCTTGGAAGCACGACGACTTCTTCCGAGTGCTCTGTGTGTGACAGACTCTCTTATAAGGACACATCAAAGATCATTTACATGACCACACAACAACATTAGTCCCAGTTGGATCACAATAAGCAAAACTCACCCTACTAAGAATAGCTGGGTGTCGCAGCTGCCCCCATGGAGCAAGTGTCTTCCTTCGCCCTGTCCTCCTTACTGTCGTGTCATGAAACCCTTCGTGAACACATCTGTTATCAAACATCCTTTTCTCATCCACACCCAACATTCATTTCCTATCCATTCCCAGGATACCACTTTGTTAAAAGTTACATTTCATTAGGATTACACTGTATTAAGCTTTAATACCATAATTGCCATAACATTTTTACTCTACTAACGCTCTGTTTTTCCACAGTTGCCATGCTGGACATGAACATAAGTCAATTCATGAAGAGCCTGGGCCTGGAGCACCTGAGGGACATCTTTGAGCGGGAGCAGGTCAGACATCTTTCAAATACTTATCAAACTGTGTGTTCATCCCTTTTGAAGCTGAACGTGAAGAGCACATTAACGCTGCAAATTAGATTGTTGCATGCCTAATTATTGGCCATCTAGTGAGCCATGAAATACCTACGGACGATCTCACAGGCTGATCACTGAGTTGGGCTAAAACGAACAAGTGTTCACATTAATTTCACATTTCTATTTGATGCATTTTATTCCCAGAGTTTATGAAATCACTGACATGAATTCTAGACATATTAGACGTTTTTATCCACCAAGTCAGCGGTTCACAACCTGGGGGGGCGCCAAAGATCGCAGGGGGGGCGCCGGGCCTCAGATGATTTGAGGCCAAATATCATATTTAGACTTTTATTTATTTTTATTTTTTCAATACATGATTGTCACTAAAAGCCTTGTCTCTACATTACAATAAAATATAATTGTTTTTAATAAAAATTCTAGTTAGTAGCTATTAAAGGCATACAAAGACAGAAATGTATAATTCTTTCTTTAATAGAAATGTTCCTTCTGCCCGTAAAGTGTCCAGACCTGGCTTTTCTGGTTAAGCGCATTTTTAAAACATCGTCATCGTCCATGCCGGTTTCAGTTGGATTATTTGTCTCAGTTGCTCCGATCAGATCGGTCTCCTCCATTTTGTAGATTATTTACGATTTTTGAATCCACATAAACACATCGGCAAAACCCGGCTTACTTTGAGCATGTGTTTTAAACAGTTTAATCCCTTTGTGAATTGTTTCCACTTCCGCGCCGTCCTTTAATTTCTTCATACAGCGGGAATCCAAATGAATTCATCCTGAGTCCAATAACCATCAAAGTCACTCCAATAGTTAATACTTAATTACGCTTTCATGCTCCTTTAACAAAATACTTCACATTCATCCTGTTTGTAACAGTTGTTGTAGCATTTTGAGACTTTGAAACTTTAATTACCGCTGTTGCGCCCGAGCAAAACACTTCAT
>NW_011369736.1:0-1393 GCF_000735185.1 Notothenia coriiceps
ATATATACTTTATATACATATGCCATCTTTAATAACTGTAATATACCGGGCTGCTAAATCCTAAGAACTGCTCCAGGATTTGATTTGTTTTTGATCTGTATTTTTGAAAATTATGTCACTTTTTTAGTTTTGATCTATTTTTAGCATATTGTTTATTATATTATAACTTAGTACTTTTTTAACGCATGTAAGATATGCAACACTAAGCTGTCTGTGGCTCTTTCCTGCTGTAACGCTGCACATCTCCCCTCTGTGGGACTAATAAAGGTATTCTGATTCTGATTCTGAAAATGATCTTTATCTCCACTCGTTTTCTCGCTGAATCGGCCTTCATACTGTAGCTTCCTTATCTCCCACGCTTTGCTTATCAACCGTTTGTTTAAGCTCTTATCACATCTTACTGCATGCTTGAGCCACGTTGCCACCAAAAGTAGCTCAAGACTAAGAGTCTACAATGCTAGGGGCTATGTGAGGCTAAATGCTAACAGCAGCACCCTTGATGACAGTCCTAGGAAAAGCCAGTAGATCACACATTATACAAAATATGAAATGGTATAAATCAAGCTTTCACAAAACGTATAATTATGTATACTCATTTTTAACTCTGTTACATAGGCAGCAGATATGTAGGCCAGTTCTCGGTCTGTGCACCGGTCATCGTAGAGTTGAGTTACAAGCAAGTTAAAAGCTGAAGCTCAATGAGGTAATAACACTTCCTCTTCTCAGCCATTGTTTACCATCTATCAAAAACAGTTCACTGTAGAGAGATTTGCAATTTGGTTGAGACAGTGTCAGGGCTGATGTACAGTTCAGCAGGGGAATACTGATAGGCTTCTTGAAACATGATGTGTGGAGTTGCCAGGTAAAACACACAATCCTATTTTAGCCACAGGAGAATGTCGTCTAATGCTTCAAACATGTCTCTGCTTTTTCTGACCTTTAAGGCTGAGCCAGAACCAAAGTGAGCAACAACTCACGGTAAATAGTAGGCAGACAGAGCTGAGAGGAATTTCAACCCCCATGCAGCCCTTTATTGATTTTCTCATTTATTGTTCAACACAGCAGGAGAGTATAATAATCATGTTGATCTGCCAACGTGAAAACACCGGCTGTGTGACCCTGACCTTCACATGTGTCGAAGAGTGTGTTTCCTCGTGTTGAGTTGCACCAGTCTAAGAGTCTACAGCAATGCTAGGGGCTATGTGAGGCTAAATGCTAACAGCAGCATGCTACTGTCACTGTCAAGACCAAAGATGGAGAACTTTAGAGTTGGCCTTCATTTGTTTTTATTAGGGATGCACCGAATATTCGGCCACCGAAAATTATCGGCCAAAAATGGTTAAAAAGGCCCTTTCGGCTTTCGGCAGAAAAGGGCAGAACAGGGTTACGTTGA
>NW_011369737.1:0-1847 GCF_000735185.1 Notothenia coriiceps
GTTGGCCCTTTGGGCACGTCTCAGTGGCTCACTGATGTCCTGCTCGTCTCCTAGAGGCCAGGATGCCCAGACCTTTCACCAGTCCGGCCAGTCCGTACGCGGCTCCTTTCCTCTCGGCGTACTTATCGCTCTCCAGAAGCAGCTGCAGAAGATTCCTCACGATCCCCGCAGCGTCCTCTCTGATGGCCGGGACTAGAGGAGGCAGGCAGCCGGCGACAGACTCCTGCACCTGGGGGGGCGGAGGAGAGAGAGAGGATGAAGGGTGGCAAGAGAGAGAACAGGAAAACACACGAGAGGAACTAACCCAATACTTTGAGGACTGTATATTTGTACACATATTTTTATATATATTTGTATTTTTGTATTCAAGATTGTGGGAAACGGTATTTCGATCTCTCTGTACACACAAACTGAAAGATGGACAATAAAGTTGGCTTTGAATTGAAAAGAGTCCGTTGTTTACCTGCTGTGACGGGGTGGAGAGAGCCGTGATGAGCTTGGCCACGATGGGTTTGACTTTGGGGTCGTTTTTATCCAGATGTTTGGCGAGGGACCCCATCAGGATGACGACGCTCTGACGCACGGAGTCGTAGCTGGCGTCCTGCGGAGCGTTCTTCAGAAACTCCTCGAACACCGGCAGCAGGCAGCTCACGTTGTCCTGGAACATCAAGCAGATACAGGGTCAGATTTGTGTATTAAAATACATGTTCTGTTACTTAGCGACGAACACGTTGTTTCAGGTCTTATTGCGAGGTGGGTTTATGTTATTATTATTATTATTTATTTTGTGTGCGAGATTGTCATTTCATCATTCCAGGTGTGCCTTACTTTGTGTCTTGTGCGTGAAAAAAAAACCTGCCTGATTAAAGAAACATGTGGGAAATAATTAAATAAATGTGAAAAAAAAAACATGCCTGATAAAAAAAAACTGCGCAAAAAAAATGGCTTGCTTATAAAAAAAAGGTGTAAAATAATAAAGTAACTGTTAAAAAATACCTGCTTATATAAGAAAAAACTGCCTGAATATAAGAATAAATACCTGTCTAAAATAAATAATAAATACCTGTCTAAATTAACAAGAAAAATCTTACTGAATAATTACAAAAATGTGTAAAATAATCAAATTAATTTGTAGAAAAAATGTTTTAAAATAATAGAATAAAATTGTAAGGTAAATGCTCCAAGTCCTTGTTCCCCTTGTCTGAAAGAGATGCGCAGCGTACCTTTCCGTGTGTGTTGAGCGCGGAGAGCGCGGCGTCCAGCATGCAGCGCCGCACCTCAGGGTGCCGGTCGTTCAGAGCGTCAGGAACGAAGAAGAGGAAGAGAGGCGTCACCTGAGCTTCTTCCAGGAACTGAGACAGCTTGTTCAGAGCCAGAGCGATGCCCCCCCTGATGGAAGAGAGAGTGTGAGAGAGAGTGTGAGAGAGAGAGAGTGTGTGTGAGAGAGAGAGAGTGTGTGTGAGAGAGAGAGTGTGTGAGAGAGTGTGTGAGAGTGTGTGAGAGAGAGCGAGTGTGTGAGAGAGTGTGTGAGAGAGTGTGAGAGAGAGAGTGTGTGTGAGAGTGTGTGAGAGAGAGAGAGTGTGTGAGAGAGAGCGAGTGTGTGAGAGAGTGTGAGAGAGAGAGAGTGTGTGAGAGAGTGTGTGAGAGAGAGCGAGTGTGTGAGAGAGTGTGTGAGAGAGTGTGTGGGAGAGTGTGTGAGAGAGTGTGTGAGAGAGTGTGTGAGAGAGAGAGAGAGTGTGTGAGAGTGTGTGAGAGAGAGAGTGTGTGAGAGAGAGTGTGTGAGAGAGAGAGTGTGTGTGAGAGAGTGTGTGAGAGAGAGAGAGTGTGTGAGAGAGAGTGTGAGAGAG
>NW_011369738.1:0-3864 GCF_000735185.1 Notothenia coriiceps
CCACAGGGATCCGCTGGGCTTTTGACTGGGACACACCCATGTGAGTCCTATCTGGAGTGCTACATCTGTAGCTGTGATTTCCTGCGAAACGCACTCTCTGTAATGATTTGGTTCAGCGAACCATCTAGCTAGCTTATGGGGGCAAACTTCTCTTCTGGGGGGGGCACACTAAGGTGTGCAATTTGAAACAACGCTAAATATTGGAAATTCACGCACTGCATACGTGTTGAGAGAACACCACAGGGCAGTGTACTAAGGGGACGTATTCAAATTGAGACACTGTAGTTTGACATGCTTGTTAAACTTAACGTCAACCAATTCTTGGATTTCCATGTTTCTAAAGTAGTGTTATGGCTGGCCTCTGAGGGGGGTCAAGGACAGCAGATAGCTTGCACATCTTCCGGCGCAGACTGAAAACTCATCTCTTTTGACTCCACTTTGAGCGATAGAATTACTAACAAAGCACTTATATACTAATAAAGGGCTGGCTTATCTAAAGCCAGTTGAGTAGCACTTGAAATGTTTGGCTCTATGAAACCTGATGTACTTATATGATTCTGTTTTCTTCAAGGTTGTATCTTCCCGGTCGAATGTACTTATTGTAAGTCGCTTTGGATAAAAACGTCAGCTAAATGCAATGTAATGTAATGTAATGTAATGTAATGTAATATACTGAAAGATACCACAGCGCTGCAATGGTTTGGCAAAAGGCGCCTTTTTCTACAGTCTTGTAATGGAAAGGGGTGAACGGAGGGTTATTCAGTTGCTGCATTGTGCAACTGCAACACTACAAGCCACCAAATCCTGCATCATTTCCCTTTCAGCCTCGATAAATGTACAGCTTTTACCTATAAATCTATAAAGGAGTTAAATAAACAAATGCCAAATTGTGATGGAGCATTCTGTGTTCCAGTCACACAGTTTTTCTTATTTCTCAAAGGTATAATCACTACTTAAACGAGCAAAATAGGCCAAGGCATCATCTTTGAGGATGCTGAGGGTCTTCACCCCACATTTAAAGAAATGGAAAAAATGGTATAGACATATATACTTCTTTAAAACAATAAATCACGGATGAGAAACTGATCAATTATCTCCCAATATCTTGACTACTCTCCAGCAAAAGTAAAACTAAACAAACATTTCCTCCATTTGACCTGTAATCATTTCCACACAGTCCCTTACACGTCCACTATGCTTCCTGAAAGCTGTTTAAACTGTATCTGAACATATTGAAGCTGTCCAACCCCCTACTCTGTGGTGACAGGTGAGAACAATCAGAGCCCAGCAGACAGTGATTCTATCTGCAGAGAATAGCATGCTTGAACTCAGCCGAGCAGGAACCAACAGGGCCTATTCTCTGAGCCAGGACATGTCTGACATGCACACAAAGCATTCGGCAGTCAGTTAGGATTGTGGGCCAGT
The DNA here is from genome assembly GCF_000735185.1 of Notothenia coriiceps. Lineage (NCBI taxonomy): Eukaryota > Metazoa > Chordata > Actinopteri > Perciformes > Nototheniidae > Notothenia > Notothenia coriiceps. Next base: position 1,426 of record NW_011369738.1, read on the forward strand.
GATGGAGACGATAAATCGTATATCATTTCATCCACGCAAGCAGCAGCCTCTGAAATGCTGATCAAGTTAACATATTCTATCGCAGAAATGCTCAGAAGAGGTACCTTTCTGAACAATGCTTTGCTTTGTCTCACAGTTTGTAAGTTATTGTTGAGCTAAAATGACTGGTAGACATGAAGTGTTAGCAGAACAGCAGTCACGCCAATAAAACTGGGAGCTGGCTGCTGTTTTTTTCCCTAATCGCTCTTCATTGGGAGCGCCTGCTGCTCACTATTACTTTGGATCAGCTGACTCACTAGATTGGTCAAAGGGAAATAGGTTGTTTCCAGATGGTCGGCTTGAATGGATGTGTTTCTGGAGAAGATGGTGTTCAACATTCAAGTAATCTTTTAAATATTTTCTTATGTAGATTCTTCAAAATATACAAGTTATCATTCTGGTGTTTAGTATAGCAGGAGTTCTATTCTGCCTGAGAAACTCAAATAAACTGATACCAATAGTAGTGAGTAGGTGATTGTGTTTATCTGTTAAAATGGGATTATTGCAGCAGGCTTGGTATCTCGCAAGCAAAGTGTGGCTAGGATTAACTAGCCAGGAAGTTAAGCACAGCTCTGTAACATTTATTTTCTGAATCAAGTCGATGATTTTATATTAACATTGACAATGTGGACTTTATTTTAGTGTCAAACCAACAGACTGTGGGCTTTTTAGCATCTTTCAGCACATAGTTTGGGTTTTGTGGCTCTCAGTTTCATATAGAACCCATCTTCTCCAGTAAACCAGGCAGCTGTTTGAAGTGCAACGTTTCAAAAGCTTAGTAACCTGCCAAATTGTATGTGCTTAGACTTAGATATTATTTCATGGCGTGTTGGATGTTGCAAATTACAGTCAATACAACGATGCAATTTGATTGTTTTGTGTGTTGCTTAGTGGAAGCCTATTAGCCAACCCAGTCTCATGGCATTTCGTGTTATAGTCACGAAATTGTATCAATTGATTCGTGTTCACCAACACGATTATCCCCTTTTTTTCGTGTCACAGAACGATTGTGAAAGCAATGTATTTCTACTGGTAATGTGTTTCGTGCCTGCAGCACGTCTTTTTCTCCGGTCGGGTCCTGGAAGACCGGAAGCTGTGTGGTTCATAAAAACATGTTCTTACTCAATATCAAGCCACAATTATTGCTTTTATTTTAAATCGTATAATTTCGTTTTTTTTGTTGCCGTCTGTGAGGAAAATAAATGGGGCTCAGAGCCTCAGATTACTGAAATCTGTATTTTTTAAATATTCTTTTCCTTCTAATTTGTTATTCTTTTCAAAATAACACACTGTTATTTACTCACCAATAACACACAATTATCCTTGCTTTTATTTATTGGTTTAATTATGGTTTGATTCCATAATCTCTGGCTTTTTTGGCGCCCGTCAGGAACTGAATTTCAAAATAAAAATAACCGGAAACAGACGTAGGCATTTCGAGCGATTATCCAAGATCCTCAGCTATGGTTTAAGCTTGCTGATTGGATGTTTTAGCCGCAATGCATGCTGGGATTTGGTGTTTATTAGGGATGCACCGAATATTCGGCCACCGAAAATTATCGTCCGAAAATGGTTAAAAAGGCCCTTTCGGCATCACCGAATGTCAGAGAACAGGGTTACGTTGATCATTCTCCGCATATTTTTCCGGGTGTTTTGATTTCAAGTGGTGGAGTAATCCCGAAGTGGTGAAAGTCTTTGCAGTTACACCCCCTCGAGAAATGTCAGCTGAACACGTTTTACAAATCGCAATCCGCGCCTCTTTCTCTGATATTTAGAAATATCTCCAAGCGGCAGAAATGTTGGCTGTGAGCCAGCCGCGAGCATGGTCGCGCGCCGTGCTTGTCGCCGCGTTTTGATTACGTGATCACAACAACACGTTAGGTTACCAAACTTATAGGTGCATTTGTTGTTGTTGAAGGCCTGGCTGTTTCAGTCTTTATTTACACTATTTTGTTGTAGGCCTACTGGCCTAGATGTTTATGCAGTTTTAAAGCACCGTGGCTTTGTTCTGAATGCACTTTGTTGTAGTTATCCTACAGAGAAAAGAAAATGCACTTGACTTGGAATTAATGTACTGTATGCATTCAAAAGTGCTGAATAAATGTTTTATGGACCCATAATAGTGATTATTATTTAAGTTAAGTTTTGCCATAATCATTTATTTTTCCATAATCAGGCAGCTGAACAGCATTGGTAAAAAATGTATATATATATATATATATATATTTCTATTAATCATTTTCGGCCTTTCGGCATTCGGTTTTCGGCCAACTGTTTCCTATTTTCGGTATCGGTTTCGGCCAAGAATTTCCCATTCGGTGCACCCCTAGTATTTTCATGCCTCTGTGCAAGGCTTAAGTCTTTCTATCTTTATAGCCACATGGTGTAAAGTAACTAAGT
>NW_011369739.1:0-6665 GCF_000735185.1 Notothenia coriiceps
ATTACACACAATCACAACACAGTCATACACCAAGTTTAGCCAAAGCATTTACAGACACAGCGGCCTGCTTCGAGGTCAGTTACAGTTGCTTTGAGTGTTTCTAATGAGACCAGCTCTCTGAGTTTCAGCTCAGTTTGAAGCAGGTTCCACGCTTGAGGGGCAGCGTAACCGAACGCCCTTTCCCCAAGTTCAGTACGGACCTTTGGTACAGTTAAAAGAAAACAGTGCTCGGAGCAAAGCCGATAGGATCCTGTGCACTTTCTGTTTATGTGCATCCTTAGATAACGGGGAAGAGCACCAAGAATAATCTTTTACATAAGGATGTGCCAATGTTTCAGTCTACGCGTGGTCAGGGAAGACCATCCAACACGAGTGTATAGATTGAAGTGGTGCGTCAAGGATTTAGGTTTGTGATTAATCTCAGTGCGCCGTGGTGGACGTGTCCAGCGAGTGAAGGCACTGAGAAGATGCATTCATATAAACCACATCTCCATAATCCAGCACAGACAGAAAGGTTGCAGACACTAGTCTCTATACAGAGAGGTTTCTGCAGAGAAAGGTTGCTTGAGTTTACAGAAATACAGTAAATGAAGAAATACAAATGAGATGTTGAAAAAAATTACATTTTATTCAGAAATCACATTGTGCAACATGCATCTCAGCACATAGTTACAGTTGTTTCTGTAACGCAAAACAAAAATCGTGTTTCTGTCAAATACAGTAGATAGAAATAAAAACTTAGAGTAAAAAAATATTAGGCTGAACCCTCTGTCCAGCCTCTCTCATCGTCACACCATGGTTGATAACATTTCATTTCATTAGAGAGTATCCTTCTTTGTCCACGTCCTCTCCCTCCAGCTCTACCTCTCACTCTCATCCCACCTCTTCCTCTTCCTCTTGCTTCCATGATGGCTTCCATTGTTGCTGTAAGAAAGTACTCACCTGTGGTCTTTTTATAGTGCTAACATCCTGATTGATGAGCCAACAATTATGCCATCAGGTGTTTGGTCAGGTGGAACGTGTTTCTTGATCATTGGTCCATGTGTGAGGCATTTTGAATATCAGTGTTTTAAACCAGCTAACACGTGACTTCATGTCAGATTCCTGTGTCTTACGTGGAGAAACGTGTGCAGTGGTTTGCAAAAAGTGCCATGTTGATTAGCAAATTGTGTGAAAAGCTGAAAACGTGTTTAGAGTTTTGGAGATTTGAGCCGATGTTTTGCTCTTGGTCTGTGGGCGTGTGTGTGTGTGTGTGTGTGTGTGTGTGTGTGTGTGTGTGTGTGTGTGTGTGTGTGTGTGTGTGTGTGTGTGTGTGTGTGTGTGTGTGTTGTCTTCTGCCACCCTGTCCTGACTGCTCCTCATTAGATGTCCCGTCTGAGCGGCCATCTGCCCCGGCTGCTGGGTGAACGCTCTGCCAGCTGTTTGATGTCCACGATGAGCTCAGGAACATCACCCCGCTGTCCCAGAGCCAGACTTAAAAAGACCTCTTTGCTTTGTAGTTGTTGTTTTTGTGAACTGGGAAAAGTCCTGATGTTTTCATCCAGCCTGAAGGTTTGAAAGGGACGGAGGTATCAGGGTTTGGAAGAGGAAGAGGGGACTGTGCACGATTTGTCTTAGCGGATAAACAAAGAGACAGTGCTATAAACATTATATTGCTGTTGTAAATGTTTGATTTGTTTGATGTCCTATATATATTCATGCGCTGTTGGAGGAGCTGTGACTTCAGTTTTTCATTGACATATCTACACTAGCTACTGTGCACTTTCAATAAAGCCTTGAATCTTGAAACTTGAAAAATCAGTGAAGGAGGTGATGTGGAAGTACAAAAACACAGAAGTACTACACTGTGTGTACAACATATGTAATTGACACTGGGTTACAGTCTGTTTTCAAAATAAACATCTTATAATATACCTGCAACTTGTCAACATCTCCTGTTAAAGTTTAAGGAAACACAAGAAAAGATTTCATTTGGAATAAACTCAGCACAATTGTGTACATGTACATGTTCTTTCTCAAAAAAGACAAAATTTAGAATTCAAAACAGTGTAGATTAGTAAAAAACATAAAGGGGTTGTTTCACACTATGATCATTTTAATACATTTTTCATAGCAAGAATCATATATCAGTTGCAATATCAAGTGTTTTCAAATTGTGAGCTTGCTAATAGCTCTCTCCCTAGAATACAATACGTTTTAAGGCTGACACCAGAGAACTCACACGGACCCGACTGTTGTGTCTCCTCACGTCTCTGCGTCTTGGCCATGTGTCGCACTGGAACACACCGCAAAGACTTCAGCGACGGCCAGGTTGCACGTAGGAACTGCGCATGCGTGAGTGGCAATAACTCTCCTTACCAGCAGGCGGCGGTAGTGTGTATTCGTCATTCAAAAGAGGCAACAACCGGAAAACAGAGAAGAAGAACAGACTGCGTGATATAAACAAACAACAAATAGCGTGCGTTCCATTTCCCTCTACAGCGAGAAGCTCATGGGGCTTTCCCCAACCTGTGTCGAGAGCTGGAGTTAAATGAAATCTCAGGTTTGCCTTCTTAATAGTTTGTTTGGGTCCCTCCGTTTCGCTTCTCATGCACTGATTCGCTAGCTGAACAGCCAATCAGAGTGATTTCTTTGACCGACAGCCTTTGGCCGATTCAACATATCGGTAGGTTTTCGGCCAAAAAGGTGTCGGCACGGCCGAAAAGACACGACGGTGCGGGACACACCAATCTGAGTAGGGCGACATCGGCTTGGTGTGTCCGGGGCTTTAGTTAGACCTAAGTGCTGGTGCACTAGTTTCAAATCGGCTAAACTAAAATGCAATTTTCTTTTATTTGTGTTAAATTAAACGGCCAAGATACAAACGAAACAGGTGGATTTTGAGTTTGCCATGGGAGATAGTACATTTTTGATTGTACATTTTTTGCCGTCCAGATATCGATGGGGAGCTCGTTCCTCCATGTTTGAGGGAAACTGTAAGTTCTACAGCTATTGATGCACAACACTAAGTACATAAAAGCCCAATGTGCGGGCGCAATTAGTTTTTCCATCTAGATGCTATTTTTAACTCTAGTTTCTTTTTTGCAAACAGGTGTATTTTAGTCGAGGGGTACCTGGGTCCAAATCGCAGTGAGAGAGCAGCAAGCTGATTGGCTGATGCATGAGCAAAGGGCACATGCTCTATCATGTGAATCCTGCAGCTCCAGACGCTGCTGCTGGCACATCGAAACATAAAGATGAATTAATCATTGTCTTCTTTGCTGTACTCATTTTTACTCTTTACTCTTCCTTGTTCTTTCTCCAGCAAACACTCACCTCCACCTCTCTTTGCACTCTCTCTCACCTCTTCCCTGTTGTTGGTGTATATGCAATGAATGGTTTAGGGCCAAAATACTTCAGATTCTCTGCTACATTATGAACCGTCCAGGCCAAAGGTAAACAATAGCAGCAACATTTAGTTATACTCAATATATCAGAGACACACACGGCCAGAAAACCTCGGGTCTGCTGCACTTCTCACATATTTCAAACCAAGCCTGAAGACCTTTCTTTGGGCGCTGTCTTTCATTAACATTTTAAAGGAATATTCATATCTCACATTGTACTGTAACAACCTGTTTCATTCAGCTTGTTTAAAGGTGTATACTCTTGGCTTTTAAATGTTATTATATGTGTTTCTGTGGCACTCTATCAAAGTCAACTGTATTGTCAATTCCTCTGTGTGTGAAACAGAGAGGGAGATCAAAATGCTGTTTCTCACCATCCCACAGAATACAAATATATAACAAATGCATGTACAGTACACAGTATAAACACATACACACACCCACCCATATATTTCTACAGATATATACTAATAGATAAACCAATTCTGTACATAGACACACACAAGTATGCATACAAAGTAGGCTTTTACTGCTGTTGTTCTTTAAAATGTAATTAAATAACTATTCTCACATCCTGTCTACTTCAGCCTGCCTAAAGGTGTACAGTCTTGGCACACTTAATGTAAATACAGCCTATTTTTAAATGTGTATTAGCTGTAATGTCACCATTCATAGTTTTCATTTCACCGATAGTCAGATGTTTATCTTTCGATATCAACTTGTACATATTTAACTTTTTAGTTCTGTTTTACTTTTTATTTTGAGATGTTTCTATTTTAAGTTTTAGTTGTTTTCTACTCTTATTACTTTTCATATGATATGCGATGCGTTGTTTTAGCATTCTGCCTTGACAAAAAACGTTTCCAATTTGGGATCAATAAAGTATCTTATCTTTTGAATGATTGTAAACGTATTTAAATGGTATTTTATAAAATGTTTCTGTTGCTTGAATGCTATTAATGTTTTTTTTGTACGCACTTGAAATGGCCCGCTGTGTGTACCGTATAAATAAACTTGCCTTTCCTTCCCATCTCTCTCTCTCCCTCGCAGCTTAAACCCTCCCTCGCTCCATGGTGTGTAATGCTGCTGACCCACTTTACTGACGGGAAGCGGGGAAGAAGGAAGTGATGGAGAGGAAAGATGGAAGGAAGGACATCAATGCTCTCATCCTCCTCCTCCTCCTCCTCTTCCTCCTCTCCCACGGTGCTGTGTTTAAGGTAAATATTTTTACAGCACCACTCATCACAAGGGCTTCTGGGACGGCCCTCCCCACTTCACCAACGCCAGATCAAATATTCATACGCCCTCCCATCATCGTTCTCTCTCTCTCTCTCTCTCTTTCTCTCTCTCTCTATCCTCAGGCCTCCATTACTCTGTGTGTTTAACCCCCCGTCATGTCATTTCTCCTTCTCTCACTTTGACTCCCCCCTTCACATCTTCCTACTTCAACTCCCATCTCCACACCGGTGTGTGTGTGTGTGTGTGTGTGTGTGTGTGTGTGTGTGTGTGTGTGTGTGTGTGTGTGTGTGTGTGTGTGTGTCATGCTGCCTCGGGGAGTTTGGGATTACATGTAACAGGATGACGTCATCAGGATAATATGATGACGTCATCCTGTTATTTCCCTCAGAGTTTCATAATAAAATCTGATTACTGGTACTTTTCTAATAAATGAAGATTACTAACTGGATTCAAATGTAACAATACCTTTTAAAATAGAGAACGATATGTTCCACATTCCAATGGAACTAAAGCTATTTCGGTCGATTGTTAAATTTCATTAAATTAAGTCCATAATTTTGACCTCTGGTTTAAATAATACCTTCTCTGGGAGGACATTTCTCCGTCATTTTGTGTATAAGAGAGAACAGGAAAACGTTGCCACTATCCAAAGAGTCTACCTCTATTTAAAGAACCATTGAGTTCAGCAGTGATGACGTATGACGTTACAATCATAAGATCTGACAAATACATTATGTTCAGCAGGATAATCTCCACATATTAATACAGTTTATTTCGGATTTTTGAAGCGTAAACGCAATTTCCAGAATTAACACGCTGATTTTGGCCTGGGGGTACACATTTCGGAGAGCCTCAGCTGGACAGCACACACCACTGCAGCAGTTAAGAAGGCCCAGCAGCGAGTACGCTTCCTGAGGGTGCTTCGGAGACACAGACTGAACAAGAAGCTGCTGGTGTCGCTTCTACCGGGCGACCAATGAGAGCGTGCTGCTGTCATACTCCATCCCAGGGCCATATGTGCACTAAACGCTGTTAATATTTAAATTGTATAAGCCTTCCGAGCAATACGAGGGGAATCGTGCAATTTAATTTATTATTTATTTATATACATATTCCCTATCATGTCTATTTAAGTCCCATTTCTTGTTTTCATACTGTCTTGTTGTTGCGTGTTGGCACCTTGAGTTCATTTTAATTTTGTTGTACCTGTACAATGACAAAGTAAAGATCTATCTATCTATCTATCCATCTCTGTGCGGTATGCTGGCTGTTCAGCTGCGGACAAGAAAGCCCTGCAGATAGTGATCAGGATGGCAGAGAAAACCATCGGCTGCCCCCTTCCCACTCTGGAACACATCTCCACCTCCCGCTGCCTCAGCAGAGCAAACACAATAATGAAGGACAGCTCTCACCCAGGTCACAGACTGTTCTCTCTCCTGCCTTCTGGGAGGAGAGACAGGAGCTTCAAGTCACGGACAAACAGACTCAAAAACAGTGTCTACCCCTGCGCCGTCAGGTTAACCACCACACTCAATGCAATAACCATCTTCACACAACACACACTTTGAATGCACTTTAAAAATTCAAAAAAAATGTATATCAATATCTTTAACTGTTTATTCCCCCGTATGATTGCTTATGTTGTCCGTCCTACTGCTGTGTTTTTAATGTTATGTATGTCGAGTTTTAGCACACTGAATCTCGTTGTACTTTTTGTATAATGACAATAAAAGGCCCTATTTCAGGCTTTAAACCAAAAATGCTATGACTTAGAGACTAGGGAACCTTTCACGGGTAAAATGATAACCCACTTCCGTGTTTGAGGACTCATTCCTGAAACACTATGTTACTCCGGGTGTGTTTAACCCCCACACCGTGTCACATCTAGTTCTCTCACTCCCACGCTCACTTTACCTCCCCCCTCATGTTTCACATCTCCATACATACACTCCCATCTCTACAACAACAGTGTGTGTGTGTGTGTGTGTGTGTGTGTGTGTGTGTGTGTGTGTGTGTGTGTGTGTGTGTGTGTGTGTGTGT
>NW_011369740.1:0-2078 GCF_000735185.1 Notothenia coriiceps
CACACACACACACACACACACACACACACACACACACACACACACACACACACACACACACACACACACACACACACACACACACACACACACTTGTTCCTACTCCAACAGAGGGAGATGAAAGAGTGTGTGGGTTGGAGGATGGGTGGATGCTGGGGGAGTAAAGGGGGGAGGGGGGGAGAGAGAAGAGAGCGTGGGCGACTGACAGACAGACAACAAAGAGCGGCGCTGCCCTCGAGTTCAGAAAAGCCCTTTCAACCATCATCGAGCAATGTGCATGAAAACACACACAAGCATACAGCAACACACTCCTACATGTGTGTGTGTGTGTGTGTGTGTGTGTGTGTGTGTGTGTGTGTGTGTGTGTGTGTGTGTGTGTGTGTGTGTGTGTGTGTGTGTGCAAAAAGAGCTCTCTGGTGATATTTAACTGTGTGTTTGTTGGGATCATTAACCCTAATTAAAAGGTAACACTCGGACCCAAAGGCCTAGCGATGGGTACTGAAACCTGGTATCAAAGTCAAAGTCAACTTTATTGTCAATCTTTCAGTTTGTGTGTACGGACAGAGAGATCGAAATACCGTTTCCCACAAAAACAAATATATATACAAATATGTATGCAAATATATATATACCTATATATAGCGGGCCCCAGGGCTACATTTTTAAAGACCGTGGTATCGATAAGCTTTATCGGTCATGTTAGGAGACATTTAAAATATATATATAAAACAGATTTCATATTTATTATCGCTACATAAAGTATATCCTTCAAATGTTATCGAACCCCGTTTGGCCACATGAGTATTTGTTGTGCTCTTGAGAGTGTTTAGAAATGTGGTTTGTAACTTCATGGTTTAATGCACTCATTGGATAAAAAAGCACCAGCGAAATGTACTGTAATGTAAGAGTTACACACGCAACATGAAGAAGGAATTGAAAACCTGGTGTCAGGCCAGGGTTTGAGCCTCATTTCTCCAGAGGGACTCTTTAATCCAGAGAGCAACTGTGCAGCATCAGAGCTGCTGAGACGGCCGAGGCCCCAGGGAGACGTCTCTCAGGGACAGCTTGTTAATGAAAGCAGGAACAAGAGAAAACTCAAAATGCAGAGAAGCTCAGCCACAACCAGAGCACCGCTAAGGATTTCATGAAGGACACACTTTGGTTGTAAACAGATGATATGAAAGAGGAGACTAGTGGAGATATGCATGCATCAATAAGTTAAATAAGAGCGTAATGATGTAGTTTTTGGGAGAAGGGGAGGGGTTAAATAAGTGAAAGCTTCTTCCCACCCCTTTTCAGATCTCTAATGTTTATATTTTGTAAGTCAATAATATCTTTGTTTATCAATTTGATACTGCTTAAGTTTGTATAGTAACATAATTCTCTTGTTTCATTTCATTTTTTGTATTATTGTTTTACACGTTCGAATCAAATCAAGTGTCGCTCTAAGGAGGATAAAGCAACGTTACGCACCTGAAGATTTGCATCCTAAAATAAATGCATAACACAAACCTGTTTAGCATACAGTGGAACTAGATCAGCTTTATTGCCTGGGACATCCTAATCAAATCAGTCCATGGACATAAAAGTAAATTATAGAAATAAAGATTAAATTCCACTCGTTCTCTTTGTATCTTCACCATTAACCGTGCACTGGAGCCTTGTTGTCTGTTACAGTCCACTAGTTCTGATCTCTGTCTGCTCACATGCAGATGTAGCTAAATAAAATGCAGATAGTGAGGTTTGACAGCATTTCTATCACTACATGATGACTGTACTCTTCAAAATAGCAACTATAGTCTCCAAAGTTACTCCTAATTACCGTGACGTGTTCCCAACAACGGTCCATAAAAGCCATCATTTAATAAACTTATCAATGAGTCCATCATCAGATACATGATCGTCAACTACTTTGATAATCAATTAAGTCATACCTCCACTGTATGATTCTATCCAGAAAGCCTTATTCAAACCACCTCTGTACCATCCTGGAAAAACACAATTTCATGAGTTCTGACCATTTTAAGTCTTTTAAAAGTATGTGTTTTTTTTATAAATGTTTACATGGACTGCCCCGC
>NW_011369741.1:0-3337 GCF_000735185.1 Notothenia coriiceps
TAAAGAGGCTTTGAAATGTACTTCAGTAAAAAGTACCCATAACTAGCAGCTGTTTTAAAGAGTACCTGACCTCCCTTTATATTAATAGAACAATAATATCATTGTTAGCTAATGAATGTTTCCATGCTGAACAACGGCAACATGACAACGTTTTCATTGGTCCCTCTTCTTTAGAGAAGACCAGGAAATGATGGATACACGGATCGTGTTCAAATCAATAGGCACGCAATGACTCTAAATAATAATGATCACGCCACCAAACACACATTCAGACTAAAGGAACCAGCCTGTTTGGAAAATGTAAGAAGTAGAAAGTACAGGTATTTGAGTTCAACATGTAAGAAGTAGAAAGTACAGGTATTTGTGTTCAACATGTAAGAAGTAGAAAGTACAGGTATTTGTGTTCAACATGTGAGAAGTAGAAAGTACAGGTATTTGAGTTCAACATGAGAGAAGTAGAAAGTACAGGTATTTGAGTTCAACATGTAAGAAGTAGAAAGTACAGGTATTTGTGTTCAAAATGTAAGAAGTAGAAAGTACAGGTATTTGTGTTCAACATGTAAGAAGTAGAAAGTACAGGTATTTGTGTTCAACATGTAAGAAGTAGAAAGTACAGGTATTTGTGTTCAACATGTAAGAAGTAGAAAGTACAGGTATTTGTGTTCAACATGTAAGAAGTAGAAAGTAAAGGTATTTGAGTTCAACATGTAAGAAGTAGAAACTACAGGTATTTGTTTTCAACATGTAAGAAGTAGAAAGTACAGGTATTTGTGTTCAACATGTAACAAGTCAAAGTAAAAAGTCGTCAGAAAAATAAGTAGTGGAGTAAAGTACTGATACCAGAAAAATGTACTTAAGTACAGTAACAAAGTATTTGTACTCCAATACTTCCCACCTCTGGATATCAGTGTATACAGTGTGTGTGAGCTACTAAAGTGTGTGTGTATCTTCCAGGTGTCACCATGAGTGTGATCCTGGATTTGTCGTACGCTGTGTGCATCTGGATCTCTGCAGCCGTGGCCATCACCTACACCCTGATGGGGGGATTATACTCTGTGGCGTACACCGACGTTATTCAACTCACTCTCATTTTTGTCACCTCGGTAAATTGGTCACTGAGTTAGTCTGGATCCACACAAAAGTCCTGTTATCTCTGTAGTTTTATTTGTATTTCCCAATCATCAAAACAAAAGACATCCCCATCTGTCTCCTCTAAGTACAATACTAAACTCGGGTGCTTTACAAACAATAGTCAGGTCTCTGAATGGATGTACAAAGAGAACTATTGGAGGAGGGACCCCTTTAAATCCTTTAGGAGTTGCTCGGTGGTGCATGAAGCAACAATGGCCATCCTGTCGAGAACAAAAGTACCCGTATGTGGCCCCATAGAGGGGATTCACTTGCTTTAGCCCCGCCTCCATCCCCCGCTCTCCTCTCAGTCAAATATATGGAGAGAGAAAATGACTCTGGATTCGGCTTTTAGCGCATTTTACAACTTTGAGACCTTAATGATTCAAATAGGGGCTTGAAAAGTGTTCCAGGAGTTGATTTAGCTCAAAATATCCACTGATTTACAGACGTGTCTTTCCCGATGTAAGTCAATGGGGCAAATTGTAGTCTGATGACAGTCAGAATACGAAAGAGGATAAGGGCCACATGTGAATTTTTTTAGATATGACCGGAAGCGATTTTTTTTATTAGTTCTGAGAAAAAGTCTAAACTACTCAAATAAAATGTAGCCAAAAGTTACTGAAATTGAGTTCTGAGGAAAAAGTGAGAATAAAAAAAAATTCTGAATCTCATTTTCACTGTCCGGTTGACTGAATGTAAACCATCTCTTCTTCTTCTTCTGTGGTGTTCCTCTCCTCAGTGGCTGTGCGTCCCCTTCCTCCTGTATATTGTATTTTATTGTCCAGTTGATTGAATGTAAACCAGCTCTTCTTCTGTGGTGTTCCTCTCTCTCCTCAGTGGCTGTGCGTCCCCTTCATCCTCACCAGTCCCTCCTCTGTTCCCATCACCTCCACCTCCTTCAACCACACCTTCCAGGCCCCATGGGTCGGCACGCTGACCGCAGACAAAGCCTGGAGGTGGATCGATATCTTTCTACTTTTGGTAAGGTAATGGATTTAATGCATGGAGACAAAAGGGAGCTCGACAAGTGAGACGTGCAACAGTGAAATATAGATGAGCTTAAAGGTAAGAGTAGCATGACCTAGTGGTGAAATGTAACTAAGAGAATGCTTTCAAGAACTACATCTATGTAAAATGCACTTAAGTATTCCCATCTGATGCTAGTTAATAATACTTATACTTTAATATTGTCTTCCACTATAGAGTTACGTTTTAACACTAGTTGAACGTAACATTTTGACATTTGAATGTGTTTTTATATGTTTCTAGTTATTGTGCTATCATGTTTTTAATTTTTGTTTTACTCCTATTGTGTTATTTTATATGTGTTCCCTGTACAGCACTTTGGTCAACTGAGGTCGTTTTAAATGTGCTATATACATAAATAAAGATTGAGATTGAGTTAAGGGTCAGAGTTACGGTTATTGTTGTAATCATGAATCCTTCCGTATGCTTATTTCTCTGTCGTATGAAGAGCATCGGAGACCTCGGTTTCCAGGACTTCCACCAGAGGACGTTATCGGCCTCTTCCTCCACCACGGCTAAGCTACGATGCTACGCTGCGGCTTTTCTCATTCCCACGTTTGGAATTCCTCCAGTGATCATCGGGGCAGTGGCTGCATCTACAGGTAATTCAGTTGTGTTGAATAACTTTCAACTTAAAATCAGACATGGCATAAGTACACACAACCTGTACTCAAGAAGTACAGATACTCAAGTTTAAAAATACTCTGGTGAAAGTAGAAGTACTGACTAAACTTCTTTACTCAAGTCAAAGTAAAGAGGCTTTGAAATGTACTTCAGTAAAAAGTACCCATAACTAGCAGCTGTTTTAAAGAGTACCTGACCTCCCTTTATATTAATAGAACAATAATGTCATTGTTAGCTAATGAATGTTTCCATGGTGACCAACAGCAACATGACAACGTTTTCATTGGTCCCTCTTCTTTAGAGAAGACCAGGAAATGATGGATACACGGATCGTGTTCAAATCAATAGGCACGCAATGACTCTAAATAATAATGATCACGCCACCAAACACACATTCAGACTAAAGGAACCAGCCTGTTTGGAAAATGAGAGAAGTAGAAAGTACAGGTATTTGTGTTCAACATGTAAGAAGTAGAAAGTACAGGTATTTGAGTTCAACATGTAAGAAGTAGAAAGTACAGGTATTTGGGTTCAACATGTAAGAAGTAGAAAGTAA
>NW_011369742.1:0-4483 GCF_000735185.1 Notothenia coriiceps
TTCCTTCTCTCTGTCTATACCTGTGTACTCTCATGTTCCGATTAACCCAGCTTCCCCAAATTTCTTTCTTTTTGGTGTCTATATACGCCGGGATCCGGAGTCATGGATGATCCTGCGGTCCTGTGTCATGGATCGCGAGTCCTGGATCGCGAGTCGTGGCTGTGGTCCTGGATCATAAGTCCTGGATGGATATCCTCGTGGATTCATCTTCCTATTATACACACATGCATTTCCAAACATTTGGACTACCTATGTTGCAAATGTATTATCTTTTCAATTTACACACGGCATCTATTGCACGTCTGTCCGTCCGTCCTGGGAGAGGGATCCCTCCTCTGTTGCTCTCCATGAGGTTTCTCCCATTTTTCCCTTTAAACTGTGGGTTTTCGCCGGAAGTTTTTTTTTTTTTTCCTTGTACGATGTGAGGGTCTAAGGACAGAGGGTGTGGTATTTTCATACTGATATTCTGTACAAACTGTGAAGTCCACTGAGACAAATGTAACATTTGTGATATTGGGCTATATAAATAAACATTGATTGATTGAGTGGGAGTGTTAAGTATTACTTTGTAATAGCACCCTTACTCCATGTTTAAGGTACGTCCCATTGTGCACCCTTACTCCATGTTTAATGGTACGTCCCATTGTGACGTCATAAGCAAGCGCGGAGCGCTATATATCTCATTGTTTGATTACGCAGCACTGCCATGCTGGTTCATGTCCCTGAATAAATGGATGAGAGAAGAACAATGACTGCGCAGTGTGCATACTTTATTAGTTTAACAAAAAGAAAATATAGTAACTTCCATCCACATCACAGTTTCAAAGATAGTTATGTTGATGACTTTGCACACTCTGCAACATCCAGCTTCCTGCCGCTGCTGCACATTTTGGCCAGATTCTGTTAAAGCAGAAAGCAGAATTAGTATTTAAAGGAACTCCTGGATAGAAGTGAAGTTCTTGTAGGCAATTCTTACATTAGCTGCTCGGATGATGCTGCCTGGAGACTGGAGGGCGGCGAGGTCTGTTAAGATCTTCTGCAGATCTCTGTTACTTGGACCTGAAACAGGAGAGCACAGGTCAGAGTCACATGGGGGAAAAGCAACGTAGGCAATGATGTGTGTGTGTGGTCCGTGTGTGTACCTCTTTCTGCAGGTGAATGCTGTAGGTACGGATGATCCAGCAGCTCTTTTAAAGGAATCCTCTCTCTGGGGTTTCGTACCAAGCAGCTCTGCAGATAAAAACAGCTTATTTGTAATTTACCAACTCAACACAACTGTCAAGTTAGCCACCGTGTTAATTTGATGTATTCAGAGAGCGGTGCAGTGATAGCGTATTTCCGTCGGTGGACCAGGACAGGAGCATCGCAAGTTCTTCCTCGACAAAAAGCAATGGGATTTCTTCATTGGATTTCAGAATATTACAGTAAGCAAGCTCAGAGTTAAACACGTTTGTGAAACTTACACATTTTGTTCAGCAGGATAATCTCCACATATTAACACCACATGATGAATCAGCGTGATGACATCATGTAGGCCAGGGTTTCCCACACATAGACTTAACTTGGGCGGGCCGCCCAGGTATGTTAACGGCCGCCAAAGTATATTTTGCGACCCATTTAGGTATTTTTACGCCATCTGCGATCGATTAACTAGTGCACCGTTTCTCAAACCTTTTCATCCCAAGGACCACTTAACCAATAAAAAAAACATTCGCGGACCGCCTAACTCCAAAGATATTCAAAAACACATCGTTTTTCTAGAACAGATTACAAATCGCCTGAAAATTGTACAAACAAGTGCCAACATGTGTGATGAAGGTGTTGCGCTGGGCCATCTCATGCAATCGAAAGTGAAACTTAATCTCGCTCGCAGAGATATTCCCGCGAGAGCGCAGAAAACTTAAATTTATTTATTTATTTCAAATATGGAATATTTCCAAAATTCCCCTTAACTTCCCATGGAAATTTACCTGAAACTTCCCGCTCCTTTGCAACCCTAATCCTGACCATGTGAACCTGTTTCATTTTGGGGTGGACCTCACATCCTGTAGGGGGGTCCGGGCATGCTCTCCGGGAAGATTTTAAATCTTTAAGTTAAATGCTTCAATCTGGTGAATTTTGTGGGCAAAATGAAGAGATCTAATCACTCAGAGAGTCCTTTACCTCACCTGAGCTTGTTGTAGAAACAGCTCCTTATATCCGTTAGCTCCGAGCTAGCACCAGATGCTGACAACAACGATCCCCGTAACTGGTGCTCTCTCTCTCTCTCTCTCTCTCTCTCTCTCTCTCTCTCTCTCTCTCTCTCTCTCACTTGAAGGACACAGAGGTGTGCTCATGATAAAATAATAAGAAAAACATTTGAAAGTGGGGGGGGGACACAAACAGGATTTGAAAAGTATACTGTACATCTACCTGAACGGGCCGTCAGAAAGAATACTGTATATTTGGTTAAGCCGGCCTAAAAGGCACGTCGGCCCGCCGGGAAAGTACCCGGTATGCCAGATGGCCAGTCCAGCCCTGCACACTGCAGGTTCAGTCTGGTGATATGACCCACTGTCAGTTCATGAATAGAAGCTTGCTCTCAGAGGTCTGCTGCAGCTCTGAATCCACAGCATTGACCAGCTCCCTGTCCTCATAAGTCAGCCACAGCACCCACACACACACACACACACACACACACGCGCGCGTGCACACGCACACGCACCCACGCAAATGGTCAACAGTTCAACCACAGTGTTTATATCACTTGACATCAACTCATGTGTTCAAGTTTATATCTTTTTTTACTTTAATATTAATATTAACATGTTCTATGTATTTTCAAAATAATCCAAATAAAAACAGCCCAATAAAGATGTATTCTCTTTTCTATTCATTCTCGGAATGACTTAGCATCTTTTCTTCAACATGACTCTGCTGCCCACCCACTCTCTGACAGAGGGACCCCTTTGGGACCGTGTCCTCTCTGTCTGAGCCGGATTGCTCGCGGGCCCAGAACCAGTCTGTGCCCACCCTGGCCCAGTTCCTGGAGGTAGCGGCCCGCAGCTGCAGACTGGTGCTGTTTGACCTGCACAGGCCACCGTACGGACATCCCTACCATCAGTCCTACATCAACACCACTCTGCAGGTGGTGCAGGCCCACATCAACTCCTCACAGGTAGCTGTTAGAGGGATCAATGGGAAACATTTTCAATACACATACAGAAAATATAAATATATATATACATATTAAAAACATATATATTTTTGTTGGTTTGTGGTTTGCACTTATATTCAGTGACTACCGTTTCTCTACAGACATATGTCAACGTTTTGACCCCGATCCCAATGAGATGCATTAATATTAGGCATCTGCTGATACTTATGAAAACATTGCAGCAGAATGTATTGAGTAAACATTAAACAGTAAACATGTACTGTATCTGTTGCTAAATTTGAAAACCAAATCTTTAAAACATTTTTATTTACCAAATATCTTGGATAAAAAAACCTTTAGTTAAACATTTTAATCTATAAATGTATGATTGGAATGAAGTGAAGTTTCTTTCTTCTGAAATTGAAGTGACACAATCTGCTAGTGAGTATGATATCTGTTTTTGGAACCACACAAACACTCTGATCTTACTATATTACAGAGTGATGGGGGTGCAGCCCTAGCAGAAGTGGACAAATGCAGAACAGTACATATAAGGATCAGAATTTAAATTGTTTTATGTCGACATGATCCATTAAATCCTTACGGATCCTCAGAATCAGCTCAGGACGTCTGTGATGTGAACTGCTTTTCCTTCCGGGAAAAGATTGTCCCACTCTTGACCTAACAATCAACATCGGCACCTCTGTTGTTTCCCCGACTCAGACTGCAAGGAATCTGGGTGTGATCCTAGATAACAAACTTTCCTTCACTGCAAACATTGCTGCAACAACCCGCTGCTGCAGATCAGGGGCGCCGGAAGCAGGGGGGCCAAGGGGCCATTGGCCCCCCCACTTTTATGGATCAATTCAAAAATATACGTGTATTTGTGTAAAAAAATATTTTTCCGGGGTTCGAGTTTTTTGTTTGATTTTAAATAAGCAAAGTCTTGGCTTTCAGAATATGAAACTTTTATTTCCAAAAACAAACGATAAATACAGTTTTGAAGCTTGTAAAGGGAAGAAGACAGGCACCTCGCTCTCACTCGGCTCCCCCTCAGCGCAGCAGCAGCAGCAGCTCCCCTCCCCCTCCCTCTCACTGAAATTATTAATGTAAACCGTATAGTAATCTAGATAACACGGCAGGGTCCGTGACAGTTTCATCTGATTTCAAATAAACAAAGTCTTGGCTTTCAGAATATTAAACTTGTTTCGGCAAATCCAGATGATAAATACAACTTTGAAAGCTTGTAACGGCATAATTACAAGAGGAGAACGGAGTAATTTAACGTCACAGGGCATAACAACAGCCGGTGTTTCTCGTCTGTGTGTTTAACACACAGACACACTT
>NW_011369743.1:0-1806 GCF_000735185.1 Notothenia coriiceps
GGCGTTACATGAAGCCCGCAAAGGCTGCGCCGCATTTCGAGTTGATTGGGATTTATAAAGGGAAACCGGCGTAGGACGTGTGTGCGCAGTGTTTTATAAATCGGAATATTTTTGTCTTTAAGCTGCCACATCATCAGTCTGAAGTTAAAGTTTTGGTCTGGAAAGCCATGCTGGTTAAGTGTGCCTTGAATTCAGAATAAATCACCAACAGTGTCACCAGCAAAGCCCCCCCATACCATCACACTTCCTCCTCCATGCTTCACGGTGGGAACCACACATAAGATAAGATAAGATGGTACTTTATTGATCCCAATTTGAGAAATTGTTTAAATTTCAGAAACCATCTGCTCATCTTCTCTGCGTCTCACAAGGACACGGCGGTTGGAACCAAAAATCGCAAATTTGGACTCATCAGACCAAAGTACAGATTTCCACTGGTCTAATGTCCAATCCTTGTGTTTCTTGGCGTCAAGGTGTGCAAAGCTGAAGAGCTGAATGGGATTACAAAAATGTGCAGCAGAGGGGGCTCTTTTACCAAGTAACAAGTTAATGTCTTTAAGCTGCCACATCATCAGTCTGAAGGTAACGTTTTTGGTCTGGAAGGCAAGGGGAGGAAAATATAATCCTTCTTTTTCCAAACTGTAGAAGGCTCGTTGGTCTAGGGGTATGATTCTCGCTTAGGGTGCGAGAGGTCCCGGGTTCAAATCCCGGACGAGCCCTGTTTTTCAACTATGACTTCAAAGCCTCAGGGTTGAAATGACACAGTAAACAGTCTGTTGCTGCTAAAAGATACAGTATCAATGCATTGTCTTACAGTCAACACTTCACTCACTAAAACAACTCACCAATATGGCAAATAAAGTGTTACAAGGTTATGCTATCACCTGACCTACCAACCTTCCATCAATTGCTTAAGCACACAGTATAAATATGTGAAAACAAAAACACCACATTAAAGATAACTTCAACTTAGTTAGATGTATGGCCTTGGCCTCCCTTAATTCATCACCCTTTAAGTAACTCCATCACTTGTGGCTGTAGCATTTGCAAAATATTTAATTAAAATGTTGGCCAATACTACTACTAAAATCTTTGAATCCTGAGTCAAAAGTGAGAGAATTAAGTAAGACTTTGAAGACAGTTCTTGAAGCTGTAAGAAATGTGAAAGACTTAATTGTTGCAGTTTGGTGATTCGTCACCTCATTTGAAAACACCTCTATCCAGTCAAATGTTACATGTTTTTTTTACATAAATGTAACAACATAATTACATCATCAATATGTTTATGCAGCTTCCAGGGAGCTGTTTGGTAGTGTGCAGGGGAGCTTATCAAAAATACTTTAGATACAAGTGGGTAGTATAGTCTATAACATATTTAAAGAACATATTATATGATTTATATTTACAATCTAGATCTGGAAAGTACCTACAGTTGTTAAAGAAATGCAGTGGAGTAAAGGGTACAATAGATTCAACTTTATTTTCATATGCACAGTAGCTAAATCAATGGTGTAAAGTAACAACACAAGTACATTTACTCGGGTACTGTACTTGAGTACAATATAAATATTGTACTTTTACTCCACTATTTATTTAATATCTTATGATACTTTGCTGATATGGAATAATGATACAAAAATATGATCAGCACTAAAATAAGATTAACTGGATTAAATTCACAATCTACCCTAGAGCAGTGGTTCCCAACCTGGGGGGGCGCCAAAGATCGCAGGGGGGGCGCCAGGCCTCAGAACTATGGAAAACCATTGACAAACTTATTGGAAAAGATCACTCAAAAAATTATAA
>NW_011369744.1:0-5546 GCF_000735185.1 Notothenia coriiceps
CTGCTGATGTTCAGGTGTATATCAGTATGTAGTGTCTCTACTTTAAAGAGTCCTCTCCTGCTGATGTTCAGGTGTATATCAGTAGTGTCTCTACTTTAAAGAGTCCTCTCCTGCTGATGTTCAGGTGTATATCAGTATGTAGTGTCTCTACTTTAAAGAGTCCTCTCCTGCTGATGTTCAGGTGTATATCAGTATGTAGTGTCTCTACTTTAAAGAGTCCTCTCCTGCTGATGTTCAGGTGTATATCAGTATGTAGTGTCTCTACTTTAAAGAGTCCTCTCCTGCTGATGTTCAGGTGTATATCAGTATGTAGTGTCTCTACTTTAAAGAGTCCTCTGCTGCTGATGTTCAGGTGTATATCAGTATGTAGTGTCTCTACTTTAAAGAGTCCTCTCCTGCTGATGTTCAGGTGTATATCAGTATGTAGTGTCTCTACTTTAAAGAGTCCTCTCCTGCTGATGTTCAGGTGTATATCAGTATGTAGTGTCTCTACTTTAAAGAGTCCTCTCCTGCTGATGTTCAGGTGTATATCAGTATGTAGTGTCTCTACTTTAAAGAGTCCTCTCCTGCTGATGTTCAGGTGTATATCAGTATGTAGTGTCTCTACTTTAAAGAGTCCTCTCCTGCTGATGTTCAGGTGTATATCAGTATGTATCACGTACAATGTGTTGGAGTGCATTAGAAGCTGAAGCTAACTTAACTCTTTAAAGACATTCAAAATGATTGAAAGTGTCAGGATATGATGTTAATGAAGCTACACTAAAAGCCTTATCTTTAACACAAGTTAAATTACATACAAACCCCAATAATATTCACCCAATTAACTCTCACAACATGTAATTAAAAAAACCCACACAGAACTACAAGTGATTTATTGTAGCTCAATAAAACTGTATCTTGCATTGTCAACACATGCTGTGGTCGTCACGCTAAACTCAATGAAGGCTGGCAGCGTTTGATTTGAGAGCTACAGTCAAAGAAAGCGCTGCAAACAAAGATCACCCGCTGTATGGATCAATTCTGTGGTTTTGAACAATCGGTGTTAGAAAGGAACATGAGAGGAGGTTGTTTTTGTCGCTGGTGGAGACGAAGAGAGATTACGGCGCCAATTGAAACAACTTTTTCCCACGTACACCTTTTAAATTGAGAAATGGATTTCCACCCGGCTCTGCTGCGACAAATAGAAATGATCAAACGCCGGCTTTGCCTCCAAATCCTTCCTTTGGCGTTGAATTGTCAGGTGGCGTCGTTGTTGCCGTGACTGAACGTTTCTCAGAGACAGACAAATTGGATTGCTGTCCTTTTTAACAAACCAAGGGACTTTCACTTCACACACATTCAATTAGGAAAGACCCTTTCTGATCAGCCATGGGGAAAACCTGAAAGTGAGTCAGCCTTCAGAAGGATAAAAATAACCCTACAAAAGAAAGAGAAGGCTATTTTCCTTCTGTCTGCGACCCCGACCTGTTATCAACTTTCCTGAGATGTCAACAAAACACAGATAACATTGTGTGGTGGAGAAGGTTGGAGCTGAATGGGGAAAGAAATGATGAAAGTCATTTGTTTTTAACGAGACAGAAGGCCATTGTGTTGACAATATTTAAGATATAGAGAGTGGAGGAGGCCAAGAGACAAACAACAACGATACATATCTATAACACTATAACACTTGATTGATTGTTTGCTGAACTCCCAAATTGTAATCCACCAAACAAAGCTAAGTAATCAAACCTAAGGGCAGTATTTACGCAGTTATTCATTTCTTTGACATGGATGCTCATTCAACAACACACACATGTAGCCTACTGTACAATCCCAATTTAACTAATATCTTAGCTAGACTCAAGCTTTTTAATGTATTTTAACAGAACAATAAACTGTATTTTGAATTTCCACAGCGTATAACTGGATAACAGAATGGCTGAATTGACATTTCCAATTACAAACTCTTCATGGAAGTATACTAAAGGGTTTTAAGGTCAATGAAATCATTTAACTTTATATGTCAAGGTGGCCAAGTCGGGAACATTAACTGATCTAAATATCTATATAACACTTGATTGACTGTTTGCCTCGCTCCCAAATTGTAATCCACCAAACAAAGCTAAGTAATCAAACATAAGAGCAGTATTTACTCTAGTCATTCATTTATTTGACATGGATGCTCATTCAACAACACACACATGTAGCCTACTGTAAAATCCTAATTGAGCTAATAGCTTAGTTAGATGCTAAATAGTTACATGAAGTAAATTATCTCAAATACACACATAATATATATAAAAAAACACAGTTATACCAATGCCAGTGTATCAGTATTAACAGTTGTGGCATTTTATTATCCATTACAAAACAACAAAACACAAAACAAAATAAGAATGAAAGAAACGTTAGCATTAAAGTTAGCATGCCTGGCTAAGTAGCTTACTGCCTACAGTTAAGTATTAGTTGTATCTGTTATTTCCAATGCCATTGACTGGAGTTTTGAAATAACCATGTTATTCTTTAGGAGGACTTTGCAGGTCAGATTTGAAATGTTTTTATTTGAATCAGATGCTCAATGTAGTAGCAGAGCCTGGATGCTATATCGGAGTTTAAGCTAACGTTAACTGCTCTGTTGTGGTCTTTGTCTGATTTGGAAAAAAATGACGTTCCACGGTTATTTGCCTACATTTCTCCTTAAAGGTGAGACATATTGCTTGATATAAAAGCGTTTCAGCATCAATTAAGAGTGTATAACACTTTAGGAATATATCACAGAGCTACATTTAGCTAGCTAGCTACTGTTGATGAATTAGCCTTTTGATTCGACCACTTTGAATCCACTCTAGCACTCACAAGAGATTAATTTAAGGCTTGTTGATAAGGAAAAATGTTTGTTAAATATATAAACAAGGTTATATCTCATGTAGAGATTACAAATATTTAAGGCTTTTTCTGAGCGATTTTTAGATATTTGGTGCAAAAACATTCAGCATGTTGATGGTAGGACTGTTTTTACTTATTAAGTAATTGTATTTGATAGTAGCCCTGCAACTTAATCAATATAACTATACAACACATGATGTAAAAATGCCAGTGTTAGCAAACACATGCATAGTTCGATGGCAGGTAACATAATCAGAAACATTACACTACGTTTTTAAATGTAAGTGCACTTTTTACAAGCTTTTTAATGTATTTTAACTGAAAATAGACTGTATTTTGAATTTCTACAGACCATAACAGGATTACAGAATGACCCATTCTTCATTCGAGTCAATTCTCCTCATGAATGTTTACTAAAAGTTTTTAAGGTCAATTAAATCATTTAACTTTATATGTCAAGGTGACCACGTCCGGAACATTTGGCCTTTCCCTCAGGAACAACAGGTGTGTGATGCAAACAGACAGATGGCATCCTGGGAAATGTAGTTCCCTTTATTGTCGGCGCAGCTTGTAATGTTCCTGCCAGGAGGCATTAAAGCTGCTCTCTGCTCACAGGGGGAAGCTGATTGAAATTCCTAAAGTTCCTCCTGCTTCACCGGCTCTCTGTTGCTCCCCAGCGCAAACACTGCAACCTATTTCACACTCTGCTGCCGAAAGGAAGGAGGGTTTTACAACTCAGGGTGGCAGCAGAAGTCCAGAAGTAGCACACAGTCATCTTCCGTATCCTCCACTTTCTACTGGCTGGAGAAGAGCTGTTATCTGGAAGTGAAATGGGAAAAAGAAAGTCGTCAAACCTTTTTATTTTGAATTAAATCCTCTTAATAGTCATTTCTTGATCATTTTGGATCACAGTGAAGTTTCTTTAAAGTGGACCTATCATGCTATTTGTAGTCGTAATAACGGCATGTCTTCCACAGAGATGTAAACAAACACAGCCTCGGGTGATCCTGCCTACACATCAACAAACAAAATGAAAATACAGAAAACACGACACGAGCTAAAAGCAAATTACTTCACTCACCCACTGCATTCTGGGTAAAAAAGACATGAGGTTTTGGAGATGTAGCTCAAAGCTTGAAAGCATATTCAGATCTGAAAGGTGAAAATTGCTGCTGTTTATTTTTCTTTTAACAGGAGTCTGAGTTTGTGTTTTGGGAGTTTTCTGCAAACATATTGAGCTTTTCTTTTCTGTTTTCAGTTGATTGGCAATTTAACCTTTGTTGGCACAACACAATATCAAATACAAACATTTAAAATAACTTAATATCTTTGCAGTTATCCAAGAAAATCAAGTGAAGGCCTCAGTCTTAATATTGTGCAATTCCAGTGTCCTTGTCACTGTCTGATCCCTGCAAGGCAAGTGTCACCATGGTTACAGCATCCCATCATAATGCTGGTTTCAACCGGAGCTTGCCGGAGCATTTCCCTCGTGCGCGTGTGTGTGTGTGTGTGTGTGTGTGTGTGTGTGTGTGTGTGTGTGTGTGTGTGTCAGAGTATCAGAGTAGTAGTAGTAGAATATTGACAAACATAAAAGGACGGTGGAAGAAATTGTATGAGCCGTAAGTAGAAAAGGAAGGTGTTACCAAATGGCCTGACATTACAGCTGACGGCAGCAGAGAAGAGAACAGATTGGAAGTATGATAGCAGCTAAATGATTGGTTGTTGAAGATCGTATCAAAATAGTTGGTTAACCAAAACACCCATTATCAGCATCAGTAGCTGGAGAGAGAATTGAGAAAAGTTGTCTTCCAGATTCATCTATCACTGGGCTTCATTCAGTGGTAATTGAAGTAAAGGCTGAACTAGAAGTACTAGTGCCAGTAGAAGTATCTGGCCTCTATAGATAGTAGTCGTTTGAGTGGAAGTGAAGTAGAGATTACTATAAATATGTAATATCTAAGTATGTAACTAATTGTATGTTGTGTTAGTATAGCAGCAGTTGTAGTAGATTTAGACGTAGAATTGGATGAGTTCAAATAGTTAGCCATGATAAGACCGGTTGCAAAACTTAAAGTTTATATTGCATATTATAAAACGGACAAGTCAAAACAAGCAATCTGATTGGTTCTTAGCCGTGATATACTGAGCGTATACCACGGGTAGAATTGTAAATTACTTTTCACAACATGTCAGTATCCCTCCGCGCCTGAGGCAAACAGTATACATGCAGTTTGCTTTTCAGACTGGAACAAGAAAGCAGCGGAGAAGTAACGGGGCAGAAACCCTCCTTTTTACGCAGCGGCCCAGACATAGACATCAAACGGCAAAACATATTCAGAATGCAGTTCCTTTAGCACTAGGGCAGGGATATCTAGATACTCTCCAAGGTTTGTACATAATGAATTGTGCTACTTTTAAAGCAAGCAACGATGTTTTCAAATCTGTAATCAAAGAGGTCCGCAAAAACGCTATCGACCAATCAGATTGCTTGATTTGACTTGTCAGTTTTATAAATATATTTACATTTCTTCCATTACGAAACAAACTTACAAGGCATAAAATGGAAACATTTAAGATTAACTTCGACCTCCGGGGGGGGTCTTAATATGGAGGAGTGGATTGAGCAGTGCCTATCTCCAGAAAAAAAAGCACATAAACGATAACATGCAGAGCTACGT
>NW_011369745.1:0-2625 GCF_000735185.1 Notothenia coriiceps
GTGTTAAGAAACTGATATTCTGACAAAGCACAACAGTGTGTGTGTGTGTGTGTGTGTGTGTGTGTGTGTGTGTGTGTGTGTGTGTGTGTGTGTGTGTAAAGTGTTGTTAGAGGTGTAATGTATATGTGTGTAAATATTTCAAATGAGTGTGTGTGTCTTTGTTCAGGGGAAATCTATTAAGAAATTACAAGGGGTAGTGTGTGTGTGTGTGTGTGTGTGTGTGTGTGTGTGTGTGTGTGTGTGTGTGTGTGTGTGTGTGTGTGTGTCTGTGTCAA
Source organism: Notothenia coriiceps (assembly GCF_000735185.1). Lineage (NCBI taxonomy): Eukaryota > Metazoa > Chordata > Actinopteri > Perciformes > Nototheniidae > Notothenia > Notothenia coriiceps. The sequence goes on from NW_011369745.1 coordinate 276, forward strand.
GGTGGTGCCAGGCTGTATTTCTCCCTGTCAGAAGCCAATGTCGCTCCAATGCCAGCCGTTCAGGTGACGTATTGTCATTCTCTCACGCTGCAGTGCTCCTTTCTCCATGCCTCACTTGAAGAAGGTATCCATCAAACAGTCCCTCAGTGCCACGCCCCTTTCATTGATTCCTTTAATTTATGTCATTTCTGTATTGGTGTAGAAATCTCTCTAATGTGCTCTTGGGAGAGTTTAACACCAGTAGGGTAAACATAGTCACTGTGTGTCTGTATGTTGTTCTTACTATGTGTTATATAGACTTTGAAGACCCTGAAACTCTTAGTCAAAGTTCGGATGGATGAGGATTCGACAGTGAAGCCCAGTGTTGAGATAAAGCACTCTCATTGGCTGATGGCATTAAGAAAATCAGTGCATGAGAAGAGAAATTAAAGCAAACAAGCGACTTAAAGAGGCCCTATTTTTAAATTATACTTCTATTTTACTAATGACTTCACTATGTAACACTCGTGCTTCTGTTGGCTAGCGCTCCAACACATTGTACGTGATAGGTTAAGGGGCGGGACATCTCAAAGCAGGTTGACCAATCACAACAGAGCCGGCCAGCTAACCAATCAGAGCAGACTGGGCTCTGGTTTCAGACAGAGGGTGAAAAGAGGTGCTTCATCACAGACCTGAAATCACATGTTTTCAATCTGCTCTTGTTCACATCAGATGGAGTAGAACATGTGGGGTAGAAAACATGATTTGCAGGTTAAAATGAAGTAAACTGAGGCTAATAGTTCTGCCAGTTGCTTTACACAGATCACAATAAGAAGTGTATGCTGGATAAAGACAAGAGCACACACTTCATACTATTCTTAGAGCTTTACCCTTCAAGCGGCTACATATGTATAGATTTAGCTGACGGTGCTACTTGAGGAAACGACACAAGGCCTGAGGTTTCTCTATATCCTTCAAATGTATCTTTCCAACGTAACTACTACAGTGATTGTGTGTTTGGAAGCTGAGGTCTGAAGCCAGTGGTTAGTGGTGTGACCTTTGAGCCGTCATCTCAAAAGGTCACCGAATGAAAGGTCTAATGTGAAATCGATCGGATATAGAAAGGCTTGACAAGCAAAGTCAGTGGTTACAATGTTCAACTTCTTCTACTTTTTAATTTAAAGTTGCTGGAACATGGTGTGGTGGAAAAAACTCGTCTGAATCACCTCCAACTCAGACACACTGTTAGATTCTTGCTTGATAAAATTAGACCAATCATAACAGAAGATAAATAAAGTACACCTGTGTTTGAGATTAAACACATACAGCTCTTTCATGTCTGATTAGAAATGTGCACTGAATATGAGGAGTGAACGTAACCACCGTAATGTCACCCTTTGGTTCTTGAAGGTTTTATAGTCTATAGAGAGCCGAAGTCCCGCCCATCTACTTCCGACCCATGGGACCTTATTTCGGAAAAATTATGTATTGAAGTCAATTGGGAGAGAAATCTTATCTTTCGATCCTGTTTGAATTGTGCCACGAATTACACGTATTATGTTTGTCAATCTTAAAAAATAATTTCCATGTCAAAAAATTCACATTTTGTCGTAAAACTGTTGAAATATAAGACCATGAAAACTACGCAACAAGAAAGACTACAAATCCCAGAATCCCGGTCCCGCATGCTGGCTCTTACGAACCGACTAACTCCCCTTGTGTGTATGTACAGCTCTCAACATGCCCAGACTTGGAGTGATTTTCACCTCTTTTAATACTTTCCGCCTCATTCTGAAAGAAAGAAGTGAAATGTGCCAACGTGACGGCCATCTTGGTGTGTGGTGCGAGACGGGAGTTGTAGTTCATTGAGCGGTTTCACACAAAAAAAAGTGTTACTTCACAGTTTTGGGACACATTTTAATTTTTTTGACTTGCAAAATTATCTTTGAAATTAACAAACATCATATGTGTAATTCGTGGCACAATTCAAACGGGATCGAAAGATAATCTTTCTCTCTCCATTGACTTCAATACATACTTTTTCAGAAATAAGGTCCCATGGAGCTCAACCGGAAAGGGAGGGACTTCACCTCTCTATGGTTATGGATCTGGCAATCTCCATCTTGGTTTTTAGCCGATGTTATCTTGTTTATTTGGACCCAGAAGTGACACGAAAGGGTGGAGAAGTACAACTGACTTTTTTAACTCATCCAAACTTTTACAATTAACTTTAATGAAAGGCTAAAAGACGAAAACACTTTATCGTCTGTTTTGTTCTAAAAGTGATCTTATTTTACAAAATGTCCATGATGCTGTTTTAAAGAGGACTTAACACTATCAATTAACACCATAAATACATTAGGAAAATGTT
>NW_011369746.1:0-4010 GCF_000735185.1 Notothenia coriiceps
GTTATTGTTGAGTAAATAACAGTGTGTTATTTAGAAAAGAATAACAAATTAGAAGGAAAAAAACACTGGCATGTAATTTACGTTAGTAAATAGAATGGTTTTGAATAATAGATGAGAGTAAAATCTACGTCACTTTACAGCCCCGCCCACTTTTGGGGAAACCAACGCTGTCATTTGAACGGCGATCAAGCCTGAAGCCACAGAGATCTTCTGTTACTGTCCTTCTTCTTAGAGGAAGTACAGAAACACGTAACTCTGGATTTGTTTTAATGTTTGAGGTACAATAAACGACACAGCAGCTTTTTGGCATGATAAAACTATTATTTTCTGCCTCGCTCATGAGAGTAACAGCTGGCGAAATTACAGCCTCGCCTTACGGATTTCAAATGTGTGCTCTAAAATGATATTTATAAATGACTATTATCATTATTATAAGCAAGACAATAAATGGAAAAGATATGTAGAAAATAAACGTATTTAAGATACGTTCATAAGAAACGTAACGTGGGAGAAAATACGTTTCTAGAAGATATGTAGAAAATAAACGTATTTGAGATACGTTCATAACGAACGTAACGTGGGAGAAAATACGTTTCTAGAAGATATGTAGAAAATAAACGTATTTGAGATACGTTCATAACAAACGTAACGTGGGAGAAAATACGTTTCTGGCTAAACGTAATTGAGAATGCAGTTTAGTTCTGTGGGAACGTAATGTTTAGGAGACAGGGTTGCTTAAGAGGTCTCGGATTGTGTTCACACCGACCCAAATGAACCGCACCAAGCGGCTAAACGCACCAGGGTTCGATTCAACCGGACTATACAAGGCAGGTGTGAACGCACCTTTAGATTGTAAACCCCTTGTCTCAGATATACAGCAGTACACAACGTTTGTCAGGGAAATCAATTATTTACAAAAGGTCCTGTGAAGATGTAATGTTTAAATAACAGAAGGGTGCATATAAAGAAGATAATACCTTTGGATTAGATCATAACCTCATAACATATCATGGAGTTAAAGCAGGGATTATATAAATAGGGATTGACCTCTTTATGACCATAAAGCCAGTAATTGTAATCCAATATTTGTACTCACACAGAATGTTAACATATGGCTAATAAATTGGACATAGCAAGACAATACAACTTAAAAAGACAACACATCAAGAAGACTGATGGGGGAATGGCTTAAGGTCATTGGAGCTCTTTGCTTTGTCCTTTGTGTCTATTTTAAATATTTTAGATTTTGTTGTTTGAATTTGGATTAATCATATAATTGCTTACAAAAGTTAGCTGCAATTAAACTATGAAATGGTCTGCTTGGCATGCAATTCAGGTTTGATGCAAATGCTCTTGACTAAAAATGTATGAAATAAGGGGAATGTTGGGATCTCAAAGTACATCACAGAAATAACACAAACAACCAACATTTAGATTTAGAACATAGATGCCACTGTGTAAACCAGTTTAAGTAGGTCCTATATCTGTCATAAAATGGTTTCTAACACATTGCAAAGGGTGGTGAGGTGCCAGGCTGCAGGCCAGAGCTGTACACAATCCTCACAGAAGCAGAACTGGAGGAACAACACCCCCCCTCCCTGCAGCGAGGGGGATTAGGCAAATTCAACACAAACAAATGTATTTAATGTGTGAGGAATACAGCAGCATGTTTTCCTCCAGTCTGACGCCTTGGTTGGGATGGGATCAGTGCTGATGATGTGTTTTATTTTGGGGTTGCCTTGCTGTTAGTGCACGCAGGGGCCAGACAGGCAGTGACAGGTCCTGTGTTCCTGGTGCAGAGTGTGTTCATGTGCAGGTCTGATGTGGACGCTGAGTCTAAGAGACAGACAGTGTATCTGGGCATAAAGCCTGGCTCGCCTGCTACAGTATTTGAACATAAATGGGCCACGCTAGATTCAAACAGTCACATGGCAGCGGATGTCACTGCATTTCAATTTCCACATATAATGCAAATGTGACTTTCTTATCACAACACTGTGCCTGAAAAACACAACAGGGATGTGTGTTTGCTGAAGACTCAAAATTGAAATACAGTTTGGTGTTTATGGTACCTTCATGTTTAGATAGTCAAAACATTAATTACAGATCAACATGTTCAGGATTTTTGACTATTTTAATATCAAGTCACCTTATTATCCCAAATAAAATATATTTGCAATACTATGTTGAGGAGGGCTTTAGATTTTACATATTAATCCACAGCCTCCTCCTGTGTGTCTTGGATGGAGGTGAACTCATGCAGGGGGGCTGTGGATGTCTGACATGGCCGCTGTTTGATGCCCCCTGGTGCATTAGGGGGGTTGCTGCTTATAGCTGTCAAGGTCAATTAATGAATGCAGGGGTTAGGCTGACAGGATCCCCACAATGCCCCCAGGTCTCATAAATTATCCAGAAAAACACATTAAAATACAGGATCTGAACTCCTGCAATTAAGATATTTTACCATGTATTTCCCTCAGCAAAGCGTACACTGTATCCAGTCAGGTGAAGCCTACATCACTCCCTCTCCCTCCATCCCTCCCCCTTCAGCATCCATCCTCCAGCCTGCTACACCACAGCAGCACCAGCAAACCATAGAAAGGAGGTCCTGCATGGGCTAATTCTCTCTAACTTGTGTTATTGTATAGTTTTCCCTGTTGTTAACGTGGGACACCTTGATCCTCCACCTCTGTGTTGAAATAAAAGACACTTTTTTTTTTAAGCCAGAGGCTCAGACGTGCGCCCCTCACCCCTGCACCTTTAAGGCAATGGAGAGCGAGAGAGTCGGCTGCGGAGTAGGAGGCGAGGGTTTATTCCACAGTGCTCTGAGGCAGGGCAGCTTTTAAGCGCATGGACCAGTGTGCGCAGTTTGTGTGTGCGGCTGCGGGGGGAAGATGCGTGTGCTTGTTGCTCGCCGGACGGAGAGAGGCGGCGAAGAGAGAATGAGTTTCCAGCGCAGCTAACAATCAAATCCAACTTTACGCATTTTATTCATTTACCTGAGAGGACATGTTTGTCTGTTTTCAGTGAATTTATTTATTTCATTTATTGATTATTTTTCCGATTTTGGAACCTTTTGGGTTTTTTTTGGCTTTAAATTGTGGAGTTGGGTGTGCGCACAGGCAATTTGTCCTATGCTTCTCCAGCCTCTGACTCAGCAGCAGCCGCGGCAGAGCTCACCTGGACCGGAGCATACCGAGTCGAGATCCCTCATGTTCCAAGCAGAGCAGCGCTCCTACACGGGGGGACGGCTGCGCTGAGGCCCGGCGCGGTGCGGTGCGGTCGGTCCAAAAATAAAGAAGCGGAGACGCACAGTTGTGGATCATACACTGTCTCCCGTACCAGAAGACAATCAGCAGAAGGAAGAAGCTCAAACCTCCTCTTTTTCATCTCCTTCTTCCCAACGTGAAGGATTGAGAGGAAGAGAGGGAGAAAGAGAAACAGAGAGAGGGAGAGGGAGAGAGAGAGATTTGCAAGCTCCCCTTTCTTTCTTTCTTTCTTTCATTGCAATTGACTTGTTGAAGAAATAAAAGGAAGAAATAACAAGAAGAAAGAGTGCGGGGAGAGAAGAAGAAAAAGCATAAGCTTGGATATTGAACGGAGCGGGGCATGTGGATATTGGCTCTTATCTTTTCCCAGTGCATCTTGAATGGTAGGTGATGCATTTGTGTACGTTAAACTTCAGGTGCAGGTTAATTACGCCACCAGACACAGTGTTCGCATAATATCACAAATAGCTTTTAAGCATTTGCACATTGGAGATATTGATTTTTTTTGTCCTGGAAAATTGGACGGTAGAACAGGCTGTTGCTGTGTCCTGCACACACTGCGGCTCTTTACTTCCATCCACATTAACCTTTATTACAATGAAGGCTGTGGACGTGTTACCACTCATGCAGTTCCACATTTAAGATTAGCCTTTTATCAAATAGAGCGAGGGAGAAATACACACACACACACACACACACACACACACACACACACACACACACACACACACACCTACGTAC
>NW_011369746.1:4031-6612 GCF_000735185.1 Notothenia coriiceps
TCGTATGTACGCGTCTTAGTCGTACGTCGACGAGACGCGTCACTCTACGTACGTACTACGTACGTACGTACGTACGACAGTAGTACGTAGTACGTACGACTAGTACGACTACACGACGTACGACGTACGACACACACACACACACACACACACACACACACACACACACACACACACACACACACACACACACACACACACACACACACACACACACACACACACACACGCACGCAGAGGGAGAGGAGAAATGTAGGTTGAGTGTTAGGTGCAGCCTGCACTGCGTGAGGAACAGGACATTTTGTATGTGTTTGTTATTTTTTTCCTAATGATTTGTTTGGAAATGATATGACCCTAAATGAAACGTCTTAATTATCTGGTTTTATTCTAAGTTTATACAATTCAGCATTATTAATTGCTTCCTATCAAACTGCATTGGGCCTCAGTCTGGATGCATTATCCGACAGTTTTTTGAGATGCTCAAATAGCATATTAATACGTTTGCCTTTCACTGTGTCCCACAGTTGAATTATTACAAATGATTAATTTGTGAATAATTGTGTGTAACAAATAGCATGTTACACCTGGTGCATTCACCATTTGTTTGTTTAAATCTCAAACCTGCCTGTAAATTAGATTCAAACTGAAAACAAAATTCACTAATAAAACTAAAATCATTTCTTTTTAGATAACAGAATTACATTTCAAATCCCAAATTCACCAAACTAACATTTTGCTGATAAAAAAATGTACTTTTTTTACATGCATGCTATAATATGTAAAGTGGACCTTCATGAATTTGTAATTTAAAGTATGGAATAACTTGGAGATTGCATGTGTGCATGGTTTCTGTTGGATCTGTCGAGCGTCTTCTAGAAAAAGGATGATATCGGTTGACTGTGCTTTTTCTCTGTCAATGCACCCGCCATATTAGAAGCAAAGACATGGAGTCATTTTGGATTGGAAATAAAAGACAAGTCCTTATCACCCTTTGCCCAAGTGCACATCACGCAAAATGCATTCAAATCCTATTTTGTGCACAGGGAAATCCTCAAAAGATAGGTTTGGAAGGTGATTTAATTTTTTTACAGCGAATACAAGAAGAGTGTGTGAGGGAGGGGGGGCAGTAAGGAGTACAGGGGGCTATGGGGTAGGGGGGATGGCTCTGTGCGTGTGTTGGGGGGCAGAAATCAGCAGGAAAGAAAATTGGTGTATTTAGAATATCTTTTGAAAGACGAAGGAAAAAGGGGGGTTAAGAAAAAATCCAAAGTGGACACAATGTGAGAGTAGAGGGCGATGCGTCAAGCGAAGATGATAGGAAAACCATTTTGTGGCCATGCTGAAGGGTTCCATGATGGCAGTGCTTATTTATAGGAGAGAATGGAGTCAAAACAGTGACGGTAGTGTGCCAAAGACCCTTTCTTTAGCTGACGCGAGACCATTTCGAGAAACAGACGATGTCCATTTCAAATCTCACTCAATGATGTTGCTTTTGAATGGCTCGCTCAATCTCTTTGGACCAGGCAACAGCACTGCAAAATGGCTGCTGCTGTAGACATCTACATGCAAACTTTGAATGGCAGCACAGCACTTGTTATTGTGATGAACGCTGCGTTTGTGGTCGCTGCTGATGCGGTGCCATTCATATCGACAGACCGGGCTTATTTGACACTGACCTTTTCTATTGATTCTGAGAATCAAATGTTGTTTTTGTGGCAGCAATTACAATTACCCAGAGTGCATCGGCCTATGACAATCCCCCCTTTGTAATGTTCCTCTTTCTGTTCCATGCTAAATTGACTTAATAAAAGGGCAGTGATTGTTGATCTTAGACGCTTTTCTCTCTGCTGCACATTTGTTTTCCCCGAACAGACCAACACGTTCTCACTCCCAACCCGTCATATATTGACGGACGGTCAGGGCCCCTCCCCGTCACTTTATTACGTACAGGGTACCCCTTGGAAGTCAGTTTTCAACGGGCAGGGCGTCCCATTGACTTGCATAGAGCTCCCTGAACGTTGGTAATAGAGGAGTTGGGATCGCGGCAAAATGCTCTCCGCAGATCCATAGAGATCCCAGATTCTTACTCAATATCAAGCCACACTTATTGTTTTTACTTCTTTATTTTAATTTAATAATGTAGGACTTTTGTTGCCGTCAGTTATGGGGAGAGTAGGGGCTCAGAATACTGAAATCTGTATTGTTTCATCGTTTTTTCCTTCTAATTTTGTATTATTTTCTAAACCACACACTGTTATTTACTCAATAACAATAACACATAATTATCCTTGTGTTTATTTATTTGTTTGATTAATAAACACAAGTTGGAGTCCGTCAGGACCGAGGGTCGGAGCAGCTCATAGTAGTTGCTTTAGAGAATTTTACACCCGGAAGTAAGTATTCTCTCCGCTTCGCTTAACAAACCCTGTGATAGTCCTCAAGCTCTGTGATTGGATGTTTGAGTGTGCGCCGAGGGTTACGCCGAGCGTCGAACAACACTTTGAAATGGGATGGAACCACGGCAGACTGTCCAAAACTGGATTTGAACGGGTCCACCCCGTCCCCCCCTCCCCCACCCAGA
>NW_011369747.1:0-1886 GCF_000735185.1 Notothenia coriiceps
CACACACACACACACACACACACACACACACACACACACACACACACACACACACACACACACACACACACACACACACACACACACACACACACACACACAAAATATAATCAATACAAACACAATTGTAAGGTCAAGTGTCAAGGAACTACCAAACTAACTTCCTTACAGTTCCACCCTTATCAGAATTGGTTTACACATACTAGGAATTTGCTTTGGTATACATGGTTCATACAAAGACACAGAAAGAAGATTAGTTTTTTTTTTTAAAACAGTACTATTATAAAAGCTATTCAAAAACTATTGTAATTAGGGATGCTCCGATTAATCGGCCGCCGATCGTTATCGCCCGATATTCACTCTCTGCCGATCCGAAAATGACAATAAATAGCGGTATGCAACGTGTGTGAAGCAGAAATCCTGCAGCTCCACCCGCTTTGACTGGCCGGTGAGCGGAGCAACACACACTAAGAGTTAGACCTAACATTTTATCTACCTCTGGAACAAGCTAAACTAGTTATACATATATTTATTCTTCACAGTCGGGTCACTCATTACTGGATCAGTGAGCTGCATGAGATACTGAGAGGCTGTCAGGAGAGAGAGAGAGAGAGGGAGAGAGAGAGGGAGAGAGAGGAAAAGAGAGTGCTTCTGATAATTTCTCCCGTTTTATTATCCAAAGTTAATGTAAACTTGAATAATGTACTTTATTTGAATGCAATAATGATGTTGGTTGTTGTTTGTGGAAGCGCCAGTGAATGAGCCCCATTAACTGAGTTTTAAACATCACTTTAAATGGAAGATCCCCATAGGCCCCGCCCACTCGATCGGATCGGATCGGCGATCGGTATTGGCCGATACTGATTCCGGCGATCGGACCTAAAATTGGCGATCGGAGCATCCCTAACTGTAATCATCATCAGCACTATCAGCTGTCCCACGTTCCTCATGGGCTGCTGCAGTACACACCAGCTCAGTTGTTCTTCACATTAAGCGCTTTAGATGTAACCTTGTGGTAGGATTACTTTGTTGTGTTACAAGATGCAAAGAGATGTCACAATGACTTCTGATAGGTAACGTGGATGTGGGCTCACCATGACAGTTCTCATATACATTTTCTGATGAACATAAACTCTGTAGCAAAGCGTTTGTACTTGATTTGTTGAACAAAATCATCTCCAGGAATAAACTCATTTCGACGTTTTGTTCTTGTTCAAAATGTGCTTTCCAAATCCACTTCCTGCTGCTACATGTTTACAGTGTCAATGTCAATAATGATTTTTTTTTTTCCATCAAGGATATCAGCGCCCTTTCTCAAAGACTCAAATGTATTTTATTCAATGTAATGTCTCTGGTGTTAAGACATAGTTTGCATGAGAGGCAGACCCTGAAGTCATCCCAAATAATACTCTCCTCTCTCCAGCAGCATTTTGATGAAGGAATACGAATTAAAATGGACTAAAAACCAAGAAAAAGTATTTATAAGACAAGAAAGAGTACAGGAGAACTCACATCTCCGGTAAATGTGATGAAGTAAGGTTTGGGGAGGTAGATGCTGAAGTTGTTGTACAGCTCCTGTTCAAACATCATCTTACCCTCCTGTGGGAAAGCACACAGACACAGTTAAATAAATGCTTCACCATATATCCAACACTAACAGCATCCCACAGACTTTACCGTGCGGCTATAAAATGATGAGGTGGTCAGGAATATGAAATGGCGGTACACCACATACGAATACGATAATACTTTAATGTTCAGATCAAATCTGAAATGTTACTTGCATCACAGCAGCTCCATGTGTAACATCAACATAGACAGATATCGAGACACAATACATGAAAAACAAACATTTAGCATAATATATTATATATCATATTATTGGT
>NW_011369748.1:0-2105 GCF_000735185.1 Notothenia coriiceps
AGGAATAATACTGATCTGAAACCCGATTACCATGTTGGGGATTCAGAACCTGACACAATCGAACAGATCATCATCATCATCATCATCATCATCATCATCATCATCATCATAATCACCTCAGAGGCAGCATTCATCTACATATTCATCTACATATCTTTACAGGTGTGCCCATGTTGCTGTTTCCCTAAGTGCAACTATGCAAAGACTTTCTAAAAGTCTTTATACAGTACATGTGTGTTTCTCCTGAATATATAATTGTTAACTGGTCCATCAATCAGCTGTAGGTGGGTATTAATATGGATGACCGAACAATAGAAACTGCATAAATCTGTGCTTGACTTGAGCCTTGATGGTTGAAAAAACGATATTACCAAAAACAGAGTGTGAATAATGCACAGTCTTCCTTTCCTTTCTGCACACCCATTTGAGTGTGTATTCACATGTTGTGTCCTTAATAAACTAAATGGTGAAAATGTCACAATTTCCTTATGCGTCTTCATTTATGTTTAGATCGACAGGAAATGTACTCTTACAGGACACAGTGCACTGCTACTCTTGTCCCATACTGCCACCCGCTGTCTTTTGCTATGCATGCATTCTTCAACTTTGCTTTTGAATTTAATTGAGTTCAGTTTTGCAGTTTATGAAACATTTAAAAATGAGGCTTTGTTTGAAATGTGAGGTAATAAATGTTTTCTGTAAAATATGTGCAGTTGTTGTGACATTTAAAGGTTGCATTCCTGCTATTTCATTCAACGTACAAAAGGCAATTAAATGGAATTACTAGTTAATCAGAATGTTTGAAAACACTTTCAAATACAACAGTGAACACACAAGACTACTAGTTTTCATGTATATGTAGCAGGTGGAGAAACTATAACGTTAGTGTACAATATAAAAACTAAAAGCTGAGTAAAAACAATGAGACAAACTTAAAAGAGGAGTACTAGTTTGCTCTGTCACTCTACCACTGAGGGACTAAAGGAGAACTACCAAACAGGTGTGAGGCTTTGAGTTCCAGTTACCATCGCCACTGTCCCTCTGGGAATGACTATGAGAGCTGACTGCTGGAGGATCATCAGAGAGGGTGTCCTCAAGGCTCCTCTCTCCTGAATCACTGGGAAGAGTGGGACTGCTGCGGCTGTCAGAGCCATCAGACGGAGTTCTGTGTCTCTCTACAGTTTGGCAAACCTCCAACACTGCATCTGTGTGAGTGTTGTCCGACTGAATCGGTTCATCAAGAGCTTTGCGGTGAGGTTTGGGGACCGTCTTATAAACGGGATCCGCACTGACCACTTCAGATAGCAAGAAGAACAATAGAAAATAATATTGGATTTAGATTCAAGTTGGGGTAAACATGTTATTTTTTCCTCTGTTATATATGCATATAAGATGCTTTACAGTCAATATCAAGCAGTTCCACAGAAATACAGCCTGTGAATGTCAGTGATTCACATGATGAAACAATGAAACCTATGCAAGTGACTCAAACTTCCTCCTTAGTGTATCTGAATGTAAACACAGTAGAGGTCATGACAGAGCAGGAAAGGAAGAACTGAGAAAGGAAAAGACAAAATGTCCTTAATGTAGACATCATATAATGGCGCATTTCCACTACAGGGCCTCGCTCGGTATGGCTAGGCCTCGTTAGGCCTCGTTAGGCCTCGTTAGGACTGGCTCACTTTATGCTGCATTTCCATTACAGTTTAGTAGCTGGGGCAGTAACTATAGTAACGCAGTGTAGGCGGAGCCGCGACGTCATCTTCAATGAGAACCAGAAAACCAACATCTGCCGTTAGCTGTTAGCACTCAGAGCTCACAGCTCCTCATATCTGTTCAGAAACTAAACAAAAGTTAAACAAGTACAAACCACAGACTGTCTGTGTCATGGCGAATACAGTCGCTGGTTTATTTATGTCTGTATAGGCCGTTGTTGTGAGTGTGGACGGTCGGAGCTTATACTGCGTTAGCTTAGCCAATCTCCATTCAGAAAACACGCATTTTAAAAAGGTTTTTCGCCTGCCGTCTGTCTGCAGACTTGTCAAAGCATTAATTCATGGTTTTTACTAACCGGTATCAGTATGTTGTTACTTCGGCATCATTTT
>NW_011369749.1:0-3516 GCF_000735185.1 Notothenia coriiceps
GGGAGGAAAGACTGATTCCCAACCAGCATAAAAACTCATGCAGACATGCAAACACAACCTGAGAGGGGGCAATAGGAAGTTTGGCTTTATGTCAACAAAGTGTCAAGTAATGAACACACACACTGCAATGGACAGTTCTCTTTAAACAGACTTTAAATCTCCAGTTGAGAACACATCTCCAAAACGGTCCTACTTCTTTTATCCTTTTATCTTCTCTTTATTTTACATCAGGCTCCTCAGGATAGAGTTTTAGGTAGTTTTCAGTTTTCTTCTCGCAGCAGATCACACTCGGATGGGGAGAGTTTGGCTCATCTGTTGCCGAACGATTTCCTGACTGCTGTCCGGACTCTTCCTGTTGTGTCCCGGCAGAGTGCCTCCGAGCCGCAGCAGGTCCCTGCCAACACAGAGCAACAGGTTCACATCCATTTGAAACAAAAGATAAGGCTCATTATTACACCGCTAAGTGCTCTCATCGAAGGAGGATAAAGGTCCCATCCATCTGAGTGCTGCATAGAACATCGCCAGCACCTTAGACCTCTTGGTTATAAACAAAAAAAGACAAATGTCCTGATCTACAGATGTAAAAAAAAACTAATTCCAAGCCAAATATACCCATCTCATTTCATAGTTTTAATAAAAAATGCAACATATTTCTTAGCTATCATGGGAAACAGCCTCCGTGCGTCCTTTGTTGCTCGGCCAGCGTCCTTGTTTTTAAGGATGTAGATACTGCAGAGATACGCCGTGTCTCATATCCTCTCCCTCCCTCCCGTTATCTGCCCCAAAATCAGCCAGCAGCCAATGGCAGGTGAGTGGGAGCGAGCATTCACACGAGAGAACACGGGAGACGCTCTCTAAACCGTGATCCGACAACACGACCCTATCTCCCGCCTCCTCTGCCGCCGTCTCTGCTGCATACAGATGAGGCCATAAATTAATCACTGGCATATGATCTGCATACAGCGACACATAGCATAACACACACACACACACACACACACACACACACACACACACACACACACACACACACACACACACACACACACACACACACACACACACACACACACACACACACACACACACAATTCGCTCAGCATTGGGCGCGCCCTCCCCTGATGCATTAAAAAGCTCATTAGTAACCTAATTAAACACATTCCTCTCTTTTAGCTTCTCCTCAATCTCCCTTATTACTCACACTTCATCACCTTCTGCTTTTCCACATCAGCAGCTCTGGCTTCTGTCTGTCCTATCACCTAAATTCCAGCATCCAGCCAAGTATAGGGGGAATTAAACCGAGGTCAGCCATTACATTTCCACACACAATTAGCTTCGCTGAGCCCAAATGCTGGCAGAGGGATCGCCCTGGGGCCTCTGTGTTGGAGTGAGACTGAGAGCCAAGGAGCTGGCACAAGACCCTGATGCCGTATGTATGAATTCTGCCTTTGTGCCCGTCGGAAACAGGAAACGGTGGCATTGTCATGGATGAGGAAGTGCTCTTGATGAAATATACATCACTACAGAGCTCAGGATCTACCAGCACTAATCATACTGGATGCCAGGCTAACAAAATTCAGAACAAACACGTCAGTAAAAATTGGTCGGGGCGTTTGGAGCCATTGCGCTAAAAACAAAAGTTGAAAAACAACTTGTCAATGTGAGCATACCTATGAATAAGTCAACTACACTTTCAAAGGAAGCTTCGGAGAAAAAAGGCAGACGTCTGTCAGCACATTCACTTCAAAGAAATCTCTAGAATTAACCAAAAGCACAAAACAAAACTAACCCAACAAGTACGAACCTCGGTATGCTTCTTTTTAGTACAGCCATATATTTATATATGTTTTCTAACTTTAACATCTTATTCCAAAAACCCAGAGCCACCAGGAGGAGTCTTTACCATGCACTTCACAGCTGCCAAATACAATATGGGTGACAATTTCACACAAGGTGAAAGAGAAACAATTGCATCACTCCTTTCATGTGTTTGCACTGTTCATCTGTTATTGTGGAAAAAAACTAAAAAGTGACTATATGGAAAACCCAGCAGAAAAATGCATATATTTTCAATAACAGGTAGCAGCTGTCAAGTCCGCCCACAGCAAAAATAAACTGCAAGGAATACATTACTGACTTTATGATCAAAGTTCTAGCAAATCTCAACAATTTTCCAACATGCTTCTGCATTTACTATAAATGTTGGTTGCTGTTGTTAACTGAGATTCTTTTGAAGATCAACATCCATTTGGTACAACCCTTTACACCCACAGTGAGTAAATCAAGAGTGTCTGAGAGGTTGCTAAATCTCACTGCCAAGATTGCAACGGTTATTTGCTTTGGTGTTCTAACAAGAGCTAAGATAAAACACATTTCCAAAAGGAAACACTTTCCATTGGCATTGAAACCTTTATCCATTCACTTCAATGAAACAAAAACAGTTTGAGAACAATGCTCAGTGCTTAACAATAAGCATGTGAGAAAGCTACTTCCTCACCCTGAGTAGGTGCTAGTCACCACCTTGAGGCTGGCGGCGTTGCGGAGCAGCTTGTCCAGGGTGCTGACGATGCGGGAGAACTTGGGCCGCAGGTTCCTCTCCTTCATCCAGCACTCAAGCATCAGCTGGTGCAGCACCATGGGGCAGTCCATGGGGGGGGGCAGCCGGTAGTCCTGCTCTACTGCCGTCATCACCTGAGGGACAGGAAGTTATTCTTAATAGTCAACCCAGTCTCACGGCATTTCGTGTTATAGTCACAACATTTAATCTATTGATTTGTGTTCACCAACACGATTATCCCCTTTTTTTGGTGTCACACAGAACGATTTTAAAATGTATTTCTACTGGTAATGTGTTTCGTGCCTGCAGCACGTATTTTTCTCCGGTCGGGTCGTGGAAGACCGGGAGCTGTGTGGTTCATAAAAACATGTTCTTACTCAATATCAAGCCACAATTATTGCTTTTATTTTAAATCGTATAATTTCTGACTTTTGTTGCCGTCTGTGAGGAAAATAAATGGGGCTCAGAGCCTCAGAATACTGAAATCTGTATTTTTTAAATCTTTTTTTCCTTCTAATTTGTTATTCTTTTCAAAATAACACACTGTTATTTACTCACCAATAACACACAATTATCGTTGCTTTTATTTATTGGTTTAATTCCATAATCTCTGGCTTTTTTGGCATCAGTCAGAACTGAATTTCAAAATAACACTGGAAAATGCATTTCCTGCAGAAAATGCGTGTGAATGCTGTAAACTGTGAACATTTATGGCTGAATTTAGCTGAAAATGCAGAAAAAGCTGAATATGTTATTAGCTGAATGGTAGCTGCTTTTCCTACAAAAATGCAGAAAAAGCATAATATTTAAAAGGAAAGGTTTTAAAAAAGGTATAAACAACAACATCTATAGCCTTGATGTCCTGAAATAGCTGAATAATGTAATAGTTGAATGGTTTCTGCAGCTGAAAATAGGCTGAAGGAGTTAAATATCAGATGTAAGTAGTAGTGAATTAATTT
>NW_011369750.1:0-4435 GCF_000735185.1 Notothenia coriiceps
CATAATTTAAAGGACTCAGTGTTTTGCCTTTTATTCTCCTTGTGAGCGCTTTACTTTTGACAGTTTGTCCTCTGAAAGAGTGATTTTGTTTTTGCAAAGTAAAGATTATTTTCTTCAAACCTTTTTTGTCTCTGGGTTGTGCATTTGAGTCCTCATACTATTGAGTCAAGATTCCTAACATATTCTAACCCTTCCAAACCCTCCAACATTTCAGTTAATGTGTCCTTGATATTTTGACATCATGACTCATCTGAGAATAAAGCACACACTTTTAGAAAGTCTATTCATAAAAGCATATGTGTTGCAAACAAAAGGTAGCAGAAACGGTTGTGTGAAGAATACAAATATAAGCTTGTTAACGAAACAAAAACACTGTCTTCTTTCACTTCTTCTTTCATCCATTAAGATTGTTTTTGGCACTGTGAGACAATCAGGTAAACACTTTGCTTTATGCTTCATTATTGTGAGCATCACTAACACAATTACATTTACTTACAGAATACCTCTTAATCACATACATAACAATGGATCCTTAACTTCGATCTTGTACGTACTGTGACTTAAGGTACGTAACATACCTACAATTTTCTTGTTATTGTAAAGTTGAATGGTAGTGCTTCTTGTTTATTTCTTTACCATACTGAACCCACACACGCACACACACATACACACATGCTTTTAGTTGATGCCCTTTTTCCTCTGCTATAATGTGTGTGTGTGTGTGTGTGTGTGTGTGAGCCTATGGGGGCATCCGGGATATGATAACATTCACAACAGGGAACAGTTCCTGCTATTTGTAAGTTGTGTGACGTCAAAGCGTACACATCAGACACACTGGTTATTTTCACAGGGGATGCTCTCCACTGCTGTGTTCAAATAACAAAGTGTTTACACAATCTATTGTGAAGGTACGTTAAAGAGGACATATTCTGCTCATTTCAGGTTCAAATTTGTATGTAGTGCCTCTGCTGTGACATGTTTACATGCTTTAATGTTCAAAAAGCTCTTTATTCTTGTGCAGCGCCTCTTTTCACCCTCTGTCTGAAACCAGAGCCCAGTCTACTCTGATTGGTTAGTTGGCCGGCTCTGTTGTGATTGGTCAACAGCTTAGAGATGTCCTGCCCCTTAGCCTATCACGTACAATGATGTAGCGCGAGCTAATAGAGGCGCAAGTGTTACATAGTGATGTCACTATGTTATGGGGGGAAATAGGTGTCCATGGATGCGTTGCAAGCAGGGGGGGGGGAGTGTGGGAGAGGAACTCCTTCTTGAGGGAACACAGGGATTTTAGCCTTTGAAGACCATTTACAAGCACAAAAACCTATATACACACTACAGGAAAGAGAAAAGCACAACAAGCATAGTGGGGCCACTTTAAGTTTGGACTCTGGACATCCAGATTTGGGCCTGTCTGACTTAGTTAGAAGTATAAGAAAAGATAACCATGATTATAGTTAACAGCAGAACCTAAATAAATGCCATTTTCTCTTTCTATCACAGTGTGAAACAGAAACGGGGATCTGAAGCTGACAGTAGAAGCCCAGTGGCAGAAAATACATTCCAGCGTTTCTTGTTAAACACCTTCTCCTGCTTATTAGACTGTTGGTTTACGCAGCCTCTGCACAGCTCTGAACAATAGAGGCCTCTGCATCGACTTCCCCCTCCTGCTGCGTTCCGGCGCTTACACTCATTATTTCTCCGATGCTACGCGGTAATTAGATGGCCATTTCTCCAAATCAGCACACTGGCTCCTTTTAAATGTGACCAAAATACATTGATGTTGCCACCCTTGATCCCTCTCGCAGCGTGATGATTGTGTGAGAGTTTAGAAGAACTGCAGGAGAGGACATTGTGTTTTTTTGTTGCTTAAAGACCTGTTCATCAGCTCGTTTTTCAGCTTTAAACCTGTTGACCGAGAAAATGAGGTTCTTTTATAGGCAGCTACTGTATCAACACATTGTGATCTGCACTGCCTTGTGACTTTTACTGCACTGTGATTTCATTACTGCTGCACTCATCACTCTATCAAGTAAAATGCCAACACAGAGGGCTAAAGTTACACTGCAGCACTGACTGTACAGTAGGTGGGTGTGTGGCAGAGAAGTGCACTCCAGTTAATCCTGGACTTAAGTCAACTCAAATCACTGTTCTGATGACTTGTAAATTGACCTAACAGAAATTAAACTTGACACATGAAATGGAAGTCAAAGATGTGTGACTACAGCCTCCTAGATTATTGTCTATGTTCATTTTGTGTCTATAGTTTTGAAAACGTTACATATTAAAAACTTTCATCATTGGGAAGCTCATTGTCATGCTAATGTTAGCTAACGTTAGCCTGATAACCAATGATATCCCTAATCAATCCTAATCACCAGAATAAAATGTTCGCAAACATCGTTTTTTTTTATTGATTACATTTATTTCACTTTTTGTGTCTGTGTTGAGTTTAATGGCCAAGGTACAAGTGTAACAGGTAGGCTTTTAGTCTGAGTTGAAGATATGTAGACTTTCTGCTGTCAATGGGGTGCTGGTTCCACCATTTAGGAGTCAGGATAGCAAACATGCCAGAGCACGTGCTGAAGTGTTTGGTAAACCATGCATGTCCTGGATGAAGGAAGGGCCTTTACAGCATTTTAAGCCAGTACCAGTGTCTTTCTGAAGGTTAGATCAATTGGCCACCAACATTAGTATAATACAGGTAATAATACCTAGACTATGTCTTTTAAAAGATTGGATACCCGTAGGGGACCTAACCTGCCTCAACTAAAGACTTGACTTGACATTAACTGTGACTTGCCCAAGAAAATATGACTTGGGACTTACTTGAGACTTGGACTTAATAAGATGAGTCACCTTATTCAAACCATTTAATAATTCTGAGATCAATAATTTACTTTGTAATACCACAAATTTGTTTCAAACGGACTGAAGATTTGATCCTCTATTTAGACATATTCTTGTTTGATTTATTTGCAATTTACTTCAAAACTGCATTTTTCTCCATAAATGAGTAAATGGCTTATGGTTAACAGAGAAGCTATGCGTCTCTGGGAGCAATCCTCTACAACAGGGACGTTCAGTCTAATTGGTATTTCTAATCAACCTAACTTCCTCCTACTGCTACTCTCAAGGCACCATGTAACACTATCATGAGTTACTCCATCAGATAACTCATCACAGAGACACTCATATACCCCCAACTCTATTTTTCTCTTTCGAGTGAATTATGCTATAAGAAATGAATACGTAGAATAATAATAAGCAGAACTGAAGGAAATAATAAGCTTCCTGACACATTTGAAAATGGAGCTAATCCTTTTAAGATTTGTCATCAACAGACCAGATGTTATTGTTCTTTCTGTCAAGATGATGTTGGCAATATTTCATACTGTCTGTCAATGGAACAAAGCCATGTTTTTGCATGCGTCAACTATGGGCTGTACAGTCATGATGGACATCTTATATTAGATTTGAACAGCAAGCCTGACATAAATCCGAGGTGGACAGATTGGACAAACGCTGCTAAACAATCCAGTGTAATTCATAAACTGTATGTATTTTCCATAGATTACTGAAAATAAATTGACTGTTAATGTAGCTGAAACCTATTAATTAAAGCTGCTCGTATCTGTCACACTCCCAGGGTTATGTCACGTTCAGTGCTTGAATTGGAATAAAAAAGGTGCCAGTACTCTAAATCAGCAACAAGTATTTGGCGCAAAGTCATAGTATATCCTATAATGCTGGTGGGTTTGTCTCTTTACTGTATATTTTAGAAAGGCTCACTGTACTTAAACAAAATGACTCAGAGTGCATCTGAGATTAGAGGGGGTGCAGTGGTAAAGTGCTATTTTTATAAGTGGGGAGTGGACCTGACACCCTCTAGTCTAGGGGGGGTCCCCCGGGAATTTTTTTTTAAATATTGAAGTTAGATGCATCAATCTGGTGCACTTTGAGAGCAAAATGAAGAGATATATGGATACCTCTCAACATCCATAATGAAACAACTGTAAACAGATTTACTTTTTCTTTATGGATATAAAAGAAAGTAAAGCTTGACTCCTACTGGCTGGTTAAATGACTCCTCGTCCCTGAGGCCACTACCAGTTTTTTGTGCCATTTTGCTGGATTTATTTGTCAATAGCGTTGCTGCACAAAGTGATAGCCCTCTAGTTTAAATCTACTACCCAAAAAGAAACATATGGAGATGGGTTACTATTTAAAAACATTTAGCAAATCTATTCAAATCAAATCTTATAGGGGGACCGGGGGCATGCTCCCCCGGTAAGATTTTTTTTTAAATGTTGGACTTAAATGCATCAATCTGGTGCATTTTGAGGGGGAAATAAAGAGACTACACCCATATGAAACAAAAATGTATACATTTAAATAATCATAAAATCATAAGTACATGACCATAACCAATAACATA
>NW_011369751.1:0-3035 GCF_000735185.1 Notothenia coriiceps
TTATGGACTTCATGGTGTGTGTCTAGAATGTGAAGGAGTTATTAAATAACATCCACAGAAACATAGCTAAATAAAAACACGTGTTGATTTCTAGGAAAACTACACTTTTTACAGTTTTCTATAGTTTCTAACAGCATTTAAGATTTCAACAAACACTTGAATGATAATAACTCTTTGGTTTAGTTTTCCTTAGACATGTCTGTTTTCATTGATTTCCAACGTAATGTTCAAAGCTTACATACATTCCCAAATATACTGTAACATGATACTGTAACATGAATTTAAGCTCCCAACCTGGATATATGACAAAATGTATAGTTTGTTTCTACAATTATGTTTTATGTTTAAATGTATGATAGTTTATAGTTTTCTGTGACTTCTTTGAGAGGTTTCTAAATCTGTCTTCCTTATATTCAAGGAATAATGACAACCCTGTTGGACCAAAGTATTCCGAGAAAATCTTAACCAACACACATAGGGTTAATAAGCTACTTTAATAAAAACTGCATGGGCATGCATTATCAAACACAAACACATTACTTCAAAGTCTGCTTGCAGAAAAGCTTCCAAACAGCTGTTGTCCATCTCGGTTAAAACAAATCCTTCAATCCCTGTCGATACAATATTTATATAGCCATTGCAGCGTATACTAATTTATTTACATTGCTGATATATCAGTGTGTTTTTCCAGCAGGAGCAGGTTGATAGATGGCGGGGTGGTGAAAGGAGGTGATTTGTTGATTTAAGGCCCAATTCTGGCTGCTAAAATTGGTTCCTGCCAGGGTAATACATCAAAGGGAATTAAAAGGTGATTGCAGGGTGTGTGTGTGTGTGTGTGTGTGTGTGTGTGTGTGTGTGTGTGTGTGTGTGTGTGTGTGTGTGTGTGTGTGTGTGTCTGTGTATAAAGTGTGTGTATAAAGTGTGTGTGTGTGTGTGGCAATGAAAAGAGGGGGAAATGGTTTGGTTTGATGGTGCCATGGTAACACACACACACACACACACACACACACACACACACACACACACACACACACACACACACACACACACACACACACACACACACATACCCCCCCCCACACACACACACACACACACACACACAGCAGATGGATTAGGATGTGGACAGACAGAGAAATTGGAAGAAAATAATGGGGAAGAGATGGAGAGGACAGCCTCAAACACTCATTGACCTTAGCTTGATGCAGGTTGCCTCAACACACACAAGTACACACTTACACACACATATACACACATATACACACTCTTGTTTTTTTCAGCCTTAAACAGTGAGTGATGGGGCACTTGTCTCGCCATCATGGCTGTCATGTTAGACACAGAGGATAAATGATATCCAGGAGAGAGGACTTTGCCTCAGATTGGAGAGAGAGTGCTGGGTCTGAAATCGAAAATGTTCCATACACTAAGATAACTAAGGGGGAGACATTATCTGTTCATATTTCACAAGCTATTCCTGCCCTGAAACCCAGATTAATAAACATGTTTAATCCTCAGTAGCTAAATTAATTCCTAAAAACAATACACCGACAGTATGAACCATCTATGTACTTCGCCATATGGTGTAGTGTAGGTCCACAGTTCATAAACAGAAAACATTTTGACATAAGAAGAAACATAGACTGCATAGAACATTGGAGGTCTGGGAGGATGGGTAAGACCCCTACTGTCTAGAGGGGGTTTGGTTTGTGATGGGTAAGACCCCTACTGTCTAGAGGGGGTTTGGTTTGTGCCTCACACGGGTTACATTAAAATCAGACATTGACCAAAATATTGGTCACTAACATTTATTAGTTTGTGACGTTGGAAAGAAAGGCGATGGGGTTACTAAAATCTTCTGAGTATCTTTTAGTTACCATTAATATCCACATATATTAAAAGACAAACCAACTGATCCACTGATGTGATGCTCTGATTTAGAACATTACACAAATACCTCTGTATTGTACCCCCGCCCCTGTCAGCAGGACAAAAGCTGAAGAGTTCTTTTGATATTGTTCTTTCCATTCCTTGTCACGACAAACATATGTGAATCCTGATCTGGAAACGTTACAAAATAGTTTTAAAAATCTGTTTATGATCCATGCAGTGAATACTTTTTATCTTATCTTAACTTATATGTCTATGTTACCCAGGCCTTCCCAGCAGACCCAGACAGATATTTCTAAATCAAAGCAGGGCTGTTTTCTGAGTGGAGATATTCACTTCAGATCATACAGGATGGTTTATTTTCCTAGTCTGTGAGAGTGATGTGGTATTTCTAAGTACTACACATAGCACTTCTCTGCCTTCAGGGGGCACGGCAGGGAGTATCATTTTCTCGTTGTTGCTAAAACCTTGGACAGTTAGGTTGTTCAATTTTAAACAGAGGAACTCTGGATCCTGCAAAAACTCTTCAATCTAGAAATGTTTATATGGTCAAACCATATGTATGAGGATTGGGACTTTATTTCAAATAAAAGACAAACAACTAAAATAGCAGTCCACACTATCCATAAAGAATTGCTTGCTGTGCAGTTGTATTATCAACCATCAACATACAATTATTTCAAGGATTTATAGCACATTTTATTCTATTCTAACCAAGGTTTTTGTTTATTAACCTTTTTATTATTATCTATTCTATGTTTCTTACCATTGGATTTCATATGTTTTTACTTATTAATAGGCCATGTATTATTTTCCCATTTCACAGTGGATAAAAAACGATTGCGCTAGAGCTTGAGTTCTGTGGGGACAGGAACATTTTCTATTTCCACAGAACAACCTGTCGTCCGTCATCAAGTCCTTGTATAGCTGAACAATACTGACTAAGTGGCTCTGAAACAAGAACACCCCCCCCATGAGGGAAATGTAGTTCACTAGCAGGACCTCTGCTGATCTGTCAGATCCCTAACTAATAACACGGAGCACTCTGTATGCAAACACATTACAGGTG
Organism: Notothenia coriiceps; assembly: GCF_000735185.1. Taxonomy (NCBI): domain Eukaryota; kingdom Metazoa; phylum Chordata; class Actinopteri; order Perciformes; family Nototheniidae; genus Notothenia; species Notothenia coriiceps. Next base: position 2,957 of record NW_011369751.1, read on the forward strand.
GATGTTTCATATATGCGCACACACACACACACACACACACAAACACACACACACACACACACACACACACACACACACA
>NW_011369752.1:0-403 GCF_000735185.1 Notothenia coriiceps
AAACTGACTACTTGCTATTGCTATCCTATTGTGGCATAAGCCGTTTTCTACAGGCACATTTTACCGGCGTATTTTTCATTATGATTCTACTTGTGATAGTCGGACACGACAACCTGTGCAGCCCATGTATTGATTCCATCCGATAGCTGCTATAATACAAAACAAAACGTCTGCCTCTCTCCACAATGGTCAATAACAGCGAACGGATGGTCAAAGTAAGGTACAAATAAACAGAATCACACGAAGCCTGGTTAGTGTTGCCTGACTTTATAAAGTGTGTTTCATTTTATAAATGTGTGGTTGCCTTCTAGTCACTTTGCTCAGCGCGACTGCTTGTAGGCAGGCATGACGAGACTCTTCAGTCGACCCATGTTCAGGGGAGGTGGGTTTAGTTTCCTGCACG
>NW_011369752.1:597-2203 GCF_000735185.1 Notothenia coriiceps
CATTTGACTACCTTTAAAAAGCGCTCTATAAATAAAATTAATTATTAATCTCATAATTATCAATATAAAGTGTTTGTTCCAGAAAATGACAAAAAGTTGAGAAAAATGGCTGTTAATTATTAATAATCTCCCTAAAGTTTAAAAATATATATTTGTATTTATGTATATGGCGTCATGTGTTTATATATTTTCTTTAAGTAGTAACTTCATCTAGTACAGTGTATTTTAACTTATTCTGTATATTTAATATTGTGTGTTATATAGATTCTCTATAGATTAATATCTTCTTACTGTTTCATGTGCATAGCCTTGTATGCTGCTGTAACAAAACCATTTCCCAATTTAGGATCAAAACAATACATACAATCTAGATCTAATGTCATTGCTGTTTGAAACTACCTAAAAGATCATTAAAAAATATATAATTTGTCTCAAATTGTTTTTTGTATGTAATACTCCACCTTCAAATAAATGCTTTGCATCGTAAATTATCTCTTATGCTACATTCCCACTGACCTGTCGGGGGTTCGAAGTACGCCTCCTGCTCCTCCTCGATGGGCTCCGTGTCGTTGTGAGCGGTGCGTTTGTGCATGGCGAGGGTGGAGATCTGCTTGTAGGTTTTCCCACAGTGGTTGCAGTTGTAAGGTTTGCAGGGTGTGTGGACCACGTGGTGTTTGTAAAGGCTGGAGTATTCTGTGAAGCGCTTTTCACAGCCAGGCACTGTGCAGACGTAAGGTTTCTCTCCTGGGGAAGAAGAAACAATTATAACCTTTATTTGCTAAGATATTTTTTCATATAAATGCATTTGTACAGCCTGAACTCAAACTCTTTCTCATAGCATTAAAAGGGGACCTATCATGCAAAAGGCTCTTTTTGATGTCTTTTATACATAAAGATGTTTCCCCAGTGTGTCGGGGAACTCACGCAGCGTCAGAAAATAAAACCCTCTCTCTTTTCCTCCGTACCCAAATCTTTTAAAAACGGGGCTACAACGGAGCTGATCCAGATTTGCGTCTGATATGATGTAATATCTGAAATGTGGACCCACGGCCCTATCAGAAACGTTGCTATCAGAAACAATGCCCGACTGTTTTGGACGTAATATGGTCGGTGTTTACATTAGCATCGCTAACACTCAGAGCTAACCTGTACTGGAGAGCATGTGTGTGAAGAAGCAGGAAATAAAAAGGAACTCACCTTGTGGTATAACCGGCAAGAGAGAAAGCCTTTGAGCTCCATACTGTTTCAGAGATACTCCTTGATAATCCATGATATGGCGTTTCATCACGGCAGTATTTAGTTTAGCAAGTAGCTCAGCTCCCTCCTTTTTTTATTTTTTATAAAATGTTGTTTTGTTTTTTAAGCTTTATATATAAAATCAGCACTTTTGAAACAGGAAGTGAAATAGAGGGATATGAGGCATGGCTAGAATGGGTGATCTGTTTCGTATTTTGAGCAAAACACTTCATAGACATGTTTTTTATATATTTGTATATATCTGAGACCTATGCTATTGCCTAAAAATAGCATGATAGGTGACCTTTAAGTTATATTTTTCTCTGCTGAGATTACACAGATCCTCAAAGCTCCAGCGGAGAGATTCAAA
>NW_011369753.1:0-4421 GCF_000735185.1 Notothenia coriiceps
TTGGCCTTTCGTGGCCGACGCATTCAACATGTTGAATCGGCCATACGTCGGGTCGGGCAGTCGGGCCAAATAAATCACTCTGATTGGCTGTTCAGCTGGCGAATCAGTGCATGAGAAGCGAAACGGAAGTGAGGGACGTAAACAAACGCTTTAAGAAGGCACGAAGAATGTCTTCCACAAGCAACACTCCAATGGCTGATAGCTCCAGTACCGCACGAGACATGTTTTCGATGAAGGAGAGTGAAAACGGAACGCACACGCTATTTGTTGTTTGTTTATATCACGCAGTCTGTTCTTCTTCTCTCGGTTATCACGCAGTCTGTCTTCCGGTTGTTGCCTCTTTTGAATGACGAATACACACTACCGCCGCCTGCTGGTAAGGACAGTTATTGCCACTCACGCATGCGCAGTTCGTACGTGCTTCTTGGCCGTCGGCTAAAGTCTTTGTGGTGTGTTCCAGTGCCACTGTTGCCCAAGAAGCAGAGACGTGAGGCGACACAACAGTCTGTTCCATCAGGACGTGTTCTCTGGGGTCAGCTTGGTGTGTCCGGGCCTTTAGAGTGTTACTCACTACAGGGTGTACTTTGAGGGTTTTGACTCTGCAGACCGTTTACATGCTGAAAAACCTTCATAACACACAAGGGGACGGGTAAGAACCAGAAAAGCATGACATGGGACCTTTAAGGGTTGAATCCACACGTCTCTTGGCGCTCCATTACCGACCTAGAGATACTTTTGAAGTGGACATAGTGAAATAAACACAACCACTATAACATTATCAGGTGTGCGGACGCATGCCGGCGAAAATACGTTTTCATTCCACCTTGCAGACTTCCAATGCCTCAGTAGCGTCACGCCATTGGACCTGAGCACTATATAGTAATAAACATGAACCAGACATAATGATCGGCCTAAATGGCTCCTACAGGGGGGGTCACAATGAGGGATTCTGATGAACGTATATCAGATATCACAATCACATACCTCGGTAGAACCACACGATGAAGTGTTAAAGGTCACCTATTATGCAAAATCCACTTTTTCATGTCTTTTATACATAAACATGTGTCCCCTCTGTGTAAAGAGACTGTCAAAGTTTCAGGAAAAAAACAACCGAGGTAACAACCCCCCCCCCTTATCACCTGAATCTCCTCCTAGAGCTCCATTGAGTTCTTTGTAACCAAATGTCTCTCAGAGGGGCGTGGGGAGGGGCTCCTTATTTTCATCTAAAGTAACAGACAGAGAATCAGCACTTTGGAAACAGGGCTGAAACAGAGGGGATTATGGGTAATGCTGCAATGATCTGTTTGGCATTTCAGCCAATCAGTGACAGGCTCTGTGTAAATCTGAGACATGTGAGATATTGATGAAGAAGAGTATAATAGGGGACCTTTAAATGACGCGTTGTGTTTCGTCCTTGTTTCTCTGTTAGTGACCTCGCTGCTGTACGGCGAGCTGCTGTCCGCCGTGTCCAACCGGACGCTCAGCGAGGACCAGACCAGCAAACTGATGGAGGTCCTGAACCAGAAGGCCGGCGACTCCTGGCAGCTGGTACATAAACACAACAGATTCAATGTTAGCCGCTAGAACCATCACTGCAGATGTTAGCAGAAAACAGAGTCCTGCAGCATCTCCTGGACCAATGGGAGCCCTCCATGTGATTTAGGGTTATGTCTGAAAATAATCTCTGTCAAACTAATGTTTATGATTCTGACACGTTTAGTTCAGCAGGATAATCTCCACATATTAACACCACTTCATGATTTCTGAAGTAAAAAGCTAAACCCAGTGGGCTATTTACTGACGAGTGTAAAACGTTAACATCTCTTCAGCTTGTGTTAACCACAGACCTTATTTCAGGATAACAACCAAACACACATTTAGAAAACCATTGACCTCCACACCCACGGACATGAAGTGAAGAAATGCTGACTCAGGTCAGGGTTCAGGACTCATAATGCTGACTCAGGTCAGGGTTCAGGACTCATGATGCTGACTCAGGGTTCAGGACTCATGATGCTGACTCAGGTCAGGGTTCAGGACTCATAATGCTGACTCAGGTCACGGTTCAGGACTCATAATGCTGACTCAGGTCAGGGTTCAGGACTCATGATGCTGACTCAGGTCAGGGTTCAGGACTCATCTCCTCCAGAAAGTTCTTGACAGCTGGTTTTAGTCTTGTAGTATGTTACAGTAACGTCTGTTCGTCCCTCAGGCTTGTCAGAAAGGAGACCCTCTGTCCACCCTGAAGAAGCAGCTGGAGGAGAAGGAGAAGCTTCGGACCGCCGAGCAGGAAGTTGCCGCCGCCGCCAAGACCCGCCTCAAAGAGCTCAGCAAGGTGAGTCATGTGATCTCTAAAGAGTTAATCATTATGTCCTGTTAGTTTCTCAATATCACAACAACGCTACCAAACACAGAACGCTAACAGGACACCTTAGAGTATCTTCCTCCTGTAAAGGTGCTCTTCAAAAGGTTGCTCAGATTAACCAAATGAATGTTTTCTGATTAAATGTTATGGTCGTAGAGGTACATGGGTACATGGGTTGGTAAACTTGATGAGTCAGTGTTCTTACGATTCGATAACACTTTATTATCATATCGAGTCTGCATCACAGCAGCTTCATTTTCTTACCTTGTAGTTTCTCCATCAGAACTCACCTCGGTTCTTCTTGGTTTCCTCCTTCAGGAACTTGGTGCAGAGAAATCCAAGATGGGCTCTCTGGATGCGCGTCTGAAGGCGGAGCTGAGCGCTCAGACTCAGAAACTGGACGCCATGCGGGTCAGCATGGAGGCCGGCGAGCAGGAGCACCTGAAACTCACCGAGACGCTGAACCAGAAGGTACGCTCCGACTCTCTGTTCCTGAGGGGCAAGGTCAAGTTTCTCATCAAGGGTTTGATGTCCATGAGGGACAGCTAGGTTAAATCTTAAGTCCTGTTAACGAAACGCCTCAAGTCCTTAAGGGTTGATCAAGTGAAGTCTTCAAGAAGCCAAGGCCAGGAAAAGTCCTTTAGGGAAAGTCTACATCCAGAACATCTTGAGGGTATGATTGAATCATATTTCCATTCCTGGGGTGCAGGTCCAAGTCAAGACTCAAGTCCCGGGTTGTGTTTCTCTGAGTAGATGTAATTCAGTTCTAATTCAGTTGTTCAGAAATCCTTTTCTTGTCCCACACCGGGACCAAATGGCAAGTTTGATCTTAATCCTGTGTCTCATATCAGCTAACGTTCTGTTTACCGTGGACAGATCGGTGTGTTTGTAGCCTGTTGAGCTAACAGTGTATTTGTAGCATGTTGAGCTAACGGTGTGTTTACCGTTGACAGATTGGTGTGTTTGTAGCCTGTTGAGGTAACAGTGTATTGTAGCATGTTGAGCTAACGGTGTGTTTACCTTGACAGGTTGTTGTTCTGCAGGAGCAGCTGGAGAACGGGCCGAACGCTCAGCTGGCTCGGCTGCAGCAGGAGAACTCGATCCTGCGCGACGCTCTGAACCAAGCGAGCAGCCAGGCGGAGAGCCGGCAGAACGCCGAGCTGGCCCGTCTGCGGAGTGACTGCCTGCACCTCAGCCGCGAGCTAACGGAGCGTAGCGACGCTCTGCGCGCCGACGAGGAGCGCCGCCGCGGCCTGGAGGCAAAGATGGCCGCCGCCGAGCAGGAAGCAGCCCAAACCCGGGTCAGAAACACGAGAGGCTGAAACACGAGAGGCTTAAACACTGCACACCACTCCACTCTCTCAGGGTTCCCAATTATAAGAAACAACCACATGTAGCATCAGAAACCTCACAGATAACTCACTGAACCAAACGTATCAGACATAAGACAACATTCGTATGTCTTTAAAGATTCATTCATGTTTCAGGTATTGAGACATTGAGCCTGTTCTTAACGTGGTGTAGAAGTCTAGCATTGCATTTGCAAAGAATAAGACAAGAATAGTCCAAATCTGATCCCAGAGGTTATCCTGACTCTCTTTATGGATTCACATTAGGAGAAGTTGTGGATGGTCCCAGGCACTCGTTTAGTTTTCCTAGCGATACTAAGAGTTGACGTTAAAACACTGCAGGACACCGATTGGTCGGAGAGAACAAGACATCCTGGCTGAGTCACCATTTTAAATAACAAACTACCATCAAAAGTGTTCAGATGTTTTATGTTCATCAGACCAGATTATTATGGCAACCTGAAGTGACAGACGAGGCTCTCTTCGGATTAAAGGCTTTAGGGTTAGCTTAATGCTAAAAGTGAGCCATTTATATGTGTAGCTGTGGCTAACAGGAAGTGTGTTGTGTGTTTAGCTGCAGCTAACAGGAAGTGTGTTGTGAGTTTGTGTGTGTAGCTAACAGGAAGTGTGTTGTGTGTTTAGCTGCAGCTAACAGGAAGTGTGTTGTACGTTTGTGTGTGTAGCTAACAGGAAGTGTGTTGTGT
>NW_011369753.1:4502-5507 GCF_000735185.1 Notothenia coriiceps
TAACAGGAAGTGTGTTGTGTTTTTGTGTTTGTAGCTAACAGGAAGTGTGTTGTGTGTTTGTGTGTGTAGCTAACAGGAAGTGTGTTGTGTTTTTGTGTTTGTAGCTAACAGGAAGTGTGTTGTGTGTTTAGCTGCAGCTAACAGGAAGTGTGTTGTGTGTTTGTGTGTGAAGCTAACAAATCAAATCAAAGTTTAATTATAAAACACATTTAAAAGCGATTTTTGGTCGGGCCAAAGTGCTGTACATGTAATAAATACTACAATCACATAAAAACACATTACTACAATCATAATAAAAGACAATAAATTACAACAGATATACAAAAAACACCGATAAAAGTCAGGAGTCGTGCTCCGCTCTGACTAGAAGGCCAGGGAGAAGAAGTGAGTCTTTAGCGTAGATTTAAAAACCCCTAGGGTCTGGGCCGACCTCACATGGAGGGGCAGAGTGTTCCAGAGCCTGGGGCCAGCAGCTGCAACGGCTCGGTGCCCTCGGGTCTAGAGCCTGGTCTTGGGCGCTACCAGCAGCAGCTGGTCAGCAGACCTTAAGGCTCTGGGGTGTAGCGCTGGAGGAGTTCAGCTACATAGGAGGAGCCAGCTCATTTAGGGCTTTGAAAACAAATAAAAGGATTTTAAAATCAGTTCTGAACCGAACTGGAAGCCAGTGCAGTGAGGCCAGAGCTGGGGTGATGTGGTCACGCTTTTTGTGGCCAGTGAGTAGACGTGCAGCTGGTCAATACCCACGTACAGAGCGTTACAGTAGTCCAACCTCGAGGTGACAAAGGCGTTAATAACTAGGGGTGCACCGAATTGGAAATTCTTGGCCGAAACCGATACGGAAAATAGGAAACAGTTGGCCGAAAACCGAATGCAGAAAGGCCGAAAATGATTAATAGAAATATATTTATATTGTAGTGCCGAGAGACGGGAGTCGGAGGCGGGGTATCGAAGGTACAAGCTAGACTTTTATTTAACATCAGGACAACATGTAAAACAGCTTTCAGC
>NW_011369754.1:0-8225 GCF_000735185.1 Notothenia coriiceps
GTACTACAACTACAAAAAGCATCGGTTTGTTTTTTCATCAGGAAATGCAGACCGGCTCAAACAAACGATTTTTAATCATCATCCTCACGATCATTTAATGTATCATATGTTCGCCGAATTGACATGAAAGCACTAATAAATGTAGTTTCATCCACTTGAGTTTACAACTACAAAAATAATCGATTTGTTTTTATATCACATCCGACGGGAGGAAATTCAGCAGCTCTCACTACCGATTTGTAATCCTAATTTAATCATCATCTTCACCACGATCATTTATTTTTATGTTCGCCGAATTGACATGAAAGCACTGACAAATATGAATATAGTGTAGTCAACTTCATTAAACGTTATTAACGTGCCTAAACTCAGTAATTCACCATTTCTACGCATGACAACACACTTTGTCCATGTTTGGCTCTCTCGCCGCACAGTGAAGAATTCCCGCATTGACGTCACTTCCGGCTTCCCCCAAAACTTCAAAATGAGTCGAAGGAATTTCCCCGCGATGTTCGAAATTATTGATATTTATCGGAACGGTATCGCAGCTTCTTTTTTAAGATGACGGTTCGAGATGACTAGTAGCCCAATATTTAAGGGTAAGGGTAAGGGGGTTGTTCGGTGCCTTGCTCAAGGGCACCACGGCAGTGCAGGTGAACTGGGACCTCTCCAAGTAGCAGTCCACACTCCCATTTGTTGGTCTGGTCGGGGACTTGAACCGGCGACCCTACGGCTCACAGTCCAAGCCCCTACTGACTGAGCCACTGCCAATACATGGAGTGTATTTCATTAAAATTGTTCAAAGACAATATAACTAACTATGTAAAAGTAGTGGCAGGTTGAGGGAAAACCAACAGAAGAGCTTCACCAGAAAATGACTTCTGTTTACAGGTTAATGATCTGTGACACTTTGAGAATCATTTTTCTTCAAGGCAAATTTCACTGCAGGTTTGACGGACTGTGGAGCTAAACTAGAAGGATGCCTCTTGAATGAATTTGACTGGATGATGATTTTTTGGAACATGCTAACACTCGTCATGTAATTAAGTAGATTATTCTGTCACAGTCACATTGTATGGATCCCGTACAGGAGCTCTAGGTCTGTTGTGTTGTACCTGAACAGGTAGCAGCAGAAGATGAGGGTGAGCATGAGGATGAAGAGGCCGATGCCCAGGATGATGATGTAGACATTGAGCGGCAGGTGGAAGAGCTCTTCAGAGGTCATCGTGCAGTAGGGGTCGTCACACAGACACCCTGAGAGGATAGGACACATAAAAGAAAGATTACAGAAATGAAAAAGGGAAAACATTTATTGCATACATAAAACATAAAGCAACAGGAGGAAAAACATACATAACAGCAGCAGATAATTTCCATATTTCCTTAGATTTGTATTTTTGTCCGAGTGAAAGCCTCTGAAACTGCATTTAAAAAAAGGCATTGTGAGCTAGCCATTAAATATGTATTTAAACTAGTACAAATATTAATTCATGTGGAGGCTTCCTACATACAGTGAACGAATAATAATTGTGACAATTAAATACTATTTATCAAACTGCATCATATCCATCATATCAGCATATATAATATAGCATGACGGCATTATAGTCCAAACCAAATCAAGCTTGTTTTCATACAAAGAACAAGGCACTAATGGACAAAGCCTATTGTTAGTAAAAATGCAAATAAGTATATATTAATGTGGTCAAATGCATTTGGAATTTTTTTTTTTTTAGACATGAATAGCCTCAGTTAACAAAGCAGCAGTCAGTTAATGTAAGGAATGTAGCCTACATCATGTGGCATTTAGAAACCCAGCAGAAATGACAGACATTTTTTTACGACTTTCAAAACAAAGTGCATACAGAGGGTTTTACAAATGGCATTTAAAGAATGTTGATCCATTTGAAAGCAATGAGAGGTTTAGCTATTTTGTGTGTCTGTTTGAATAATGTAAGCATAAAGGATTTTGAGTAGTGTTGGTGTTTCATTTCGTGGATGATCTGATTATTGGACTTGTTTTTTAGTACCCAAACCTGAAAGCTCACTTTTCATTGTGGAATTGTGGATTGCAGAACAACTTTTAAGATGACAATCTCACTGTTGACAGAATCAAAACGGTCCCCTTATAGATAGTGGGACAAGTGCATGACTGTATTATCTTACAGTAAACACTCTCACTCTTAAAGTGGAGCATAGGTCATCCAAAAATTCTGTTCACTTTTATCTTTTTAGCAATAAGTCATTGCATTGCAAGCTACGAGTAAGTCTCAAGTCTTTTAATGCAGTCCCAAGTCATAACAGGAAAGTCCCAAGTCCTACAATTTGAGTTTCAAGTCCTAAGTTAGTCGTTTTGCATACTACACATTCATTTTCTGTTGATCACACCATAGTCATGTACAAGTACAATATTATATTGGTATCATTTTTCAAACTGGCAGTCAGTACGAAATGTTAGATCTTCAAGGTCCTTTCCTGCAACTTGATTGGCTGCTGTGAGATTAGTTCAAAGAAAGTTGATCTGGGGAACTCAGTGTAGACTTGCTGGGAAAGAATGTTTTAAAGTGTTGAAGTTGGTTGATTCCGGAGATAAGTGGATTTGGAGAACGCTTTAAATAAAAACATGTTTTAGGGGCAGGTTTAAAGTATTTTCAAGTCAAAAAGGTCAGTCCAAGTTGAGTTGTAAGTCTCATGATTGAGTCTAAAGTCTTCATGAGACTCGAGCCCAAACCTCTGCTAGCCAGTTTGTTTCAATTGTCCAAACTGGTCTCCTACCTAGACAAAGATATCCCATCATACAGCACCCTGTCTGTGTAAACCTCCTATTACGACGATGTGGCATACAGATGATCTATGTAACTTGTAAGGCTGGCGCATATGCACCACACTGCAACTGCTAAGACTCGTATTTCAAATCGCAATGTAATACTACTTAGCAGATGACATGATTCTTAAGCTGCATAGCGTTTGTTTAACTTGGTGAAAGTTGAGGTCATGGAAGTACGTCATATCCAACTTTGTGTTCACATAAGAAGTGAGTAAGTGGGAGAAAGAGCCATGTTGTTTTAAAACGTCTACACTCCCATTTTTGACTCATATCTAGCCCTTTCTTCAATGTGATTTTAAAGCACTTATTCTACGTGTGTTTTGGCTGAAGGAGGAAGCAGCTGTTATCTTAGCACGATGTTGGTAAATCATTGATAGTCGACTGCTAAAAGGTAGGCCACTGCGCAAATGCATGCAGACTGGATAGGGCTGTACCTGAATACTGTTTAACAGGAACAGAACCTTTGGTTTTACACTTTAAACGTTCTGGCTGGAAACTGAAAGAACTTAATAGTAAAAGAATATGTTTAAAGGTCATTTTTGGAAGTATGTTCAAGGTCATATCAGTTGTAAAACACATAAACACAATGTGATCGTTGTTCTTATTGATCGTGTCATAAAACAATACATTAGGATTGGGTTGTGGCAGCTTAATTTAGTTGTAAGTGTCAGGGTTTGAGTTTTGTGTGTCTAGTTTTGGGGTTATTTTGCTGCTCTGTCCTCCCTGTCGTTAGTGTCCCTGGTGTGTCTGATTGTCTGATTGTGTTCACCTGTTAGCCTTGTGTTTCTCCTCCCCTGCCCGGCTGTTTCTCGTCTCGTGATTACCCCTCCCTGTATTTAGTCTTGTCTCTTCCTGTGTTCAGTGTTGGTTCATTGTTTGTCGTTCATGGCCCCCTTCATGTTGGTCACAGTCACCTTTGTTTGGATGCTACCTCGTACCTGTTCTTGGATTCTTGTTTTTGTTCAGCTTTTGTTAAATAAAGCTCGCCTTATGTTTCCTTTTGAAACCTGCTTCCTCCTCAATCTGCATTTGGGTCCTATTTTTCCCCAACCCTGAAAGTAAGTTTGTTTAGGATGTCCTGATTGACTAGAATACGGAGAAAAAAACATGTCCTCTTTTTTTTTTTTAACACTTTAGTAATGTGTAAATGTCTGCTAGGAAACATGCTATTTAAACTATTGCCAGTTAACCTCTTTTTTAACAGCATTTTGAGATTAGCAAGCTAACATTAGCTTTGTCAGTTAGTTGACATTTACACCTGGTGTTATTATTTGGAAAAAGTATTTGTAACCTGGATGTAACTCCAGTATTGTAAGTTTTTGCATAGCCCTCTGACAAGAAATATAAGCCTATCGCATGTAGGCTAAAACCTGTGCTTAAGTCTAGTAAAGTAAACTACACATTTTCCTTCAAAGTTGACCAGTCCAGCTAAAAAGGTCTGAAGCTGATGTGGGCTGCATGATTCCTGCTTGGCCCTGATGGCAAATACTTGGGACAGTTCATGAAAACGTAACATAAAATACAATGACCACAGTAGGATAAGCCAGTAAAGGAACCTAACCTTGCTAGAGTCAAACCAGATAAGTATTAGCTAGTGATACTATCACTATCATAATAGGTCAACCCAGTCTCACGGCATTTTGTGTTCTAGTCAGGACATTTAATCAAATGTTCACCAACACGATTTTCCCTTTTTTTTTTTTTTTTTTTTGTGTCACACAGACAGAAAGGTATGTCTTTTAATGGTAAGCTATTATAATTCTGAATCCATAGATGTATCTCCCATCATCCAAAACCCCTGACTATTCTTTCAACTCAGTATTTACATTCTTTAATTCAAAGAAAATCAGTAATATTTGCAGTAATTGCTGATATATTTATGATCCACGTCATGTATTCAGTTTCGGTGGCAGTTCTTCCAGTTTGTCTAGAAGTCTTCTAATCAGGGCTCTATAAATAACTACGGCAGATGTGTAATATTTAATGCAGCCGAACCGTGTATTACAATGCCATTATGTGATGACTTCCAAAGAGAAAAGCAAGCACACTCGGATTAAAGTATTATTATTTTAATTTTTTTGAATGTTTTTCGCATAAACACCATATCCCAACGTGCATTGCGGCTAAACAATCCAATCACCGAGCTTACCATAGCTGAGGATCTTAGGTAATCAGTTCAGTGGGTGTGTATCTGTTTCCGGTTATTTTATTTTGAAATTCAGTTCCTGACGGACGCCAAAAACCCCAGAGATTATAGAATTAAACAAATAAATAAAAACAAGGATAATTGTGTGTTATTGTTGAGTAAATAACAGTGTGTTATTTAGAAAAGAATAGCACATTTGAAGGAAAAAAATATTTTAAAAATACGGATTTCAGTATTCTGAGGCTCTGAGCCCCATTTCTTTTCCTCACTGATGGCAAAAAAGTCCGACATAAGATTTAAAATAAAAAAACAATAATCGTGGCTTGATATTGAGGAAGAACATGTTTTTATGAGCTACACAGCTTCCTGTCTTCCAAGACCCGAACGGACAAAAAGACGTGGTGCAGGCACGAAACACACTACCAATAGAAATATATTGCTTTTAAAATCGTTCTGTGACACGAAAAAAAGGGGGAAATCGTGTTGGTGAACACGAATCAATAGATTAAATGTTGTGACTATAACACGAAATGGCGTGAGACTGGGTTGAACAGGTGGCAAAATGACAATGAGGCCTCTGTTTCAGACAAAACCATGAAACAAACCAGCTGAGAATATCAACCAGTTGTGGTCAAGCAAGTGGCATTAGCTGAGCACCATTAGCAGTAAACAGAAATGTCCAGTATGACATCGAAGCGGCAACATGAACACAGGACATTCCTTAGAGATGAAGCACTACAACCAGGGTTAGTTAGCCATCAATGCATCCCCTGCATACAGAGCGAGCATGGAAAGACACCAAAGGGTGTAAAAGCATCTCAAGGTGGCTTAGGGAAAAAGAGAACCCAGGGACAGGTGTGGCATGGATGTTAACACCTTTGTGACGACAGCAAGTATCTATACGTTGCATTGGGTAAACAAACAGCGAAGCCTGTTGGAGGGTAAAACGCAAACGAAGTACAATTTGTTTGTCTGTCACTACTCTGTTAAAGTTGAGCTTGAATTTCAATCTCCGATTAGTAAGCAATAAAATGATTACTAGGCTAGCTTTGAACTTACATCAAAACTGTGCACACGGTTCCAGTACACTTACCATTACACCACTGGACAGGATGCATCAGATATGTGAATGTTCGGTTGGCAAACCGAGAAAATCTTTGACGTTGTGACCTCTCCAATATCACAAAGTCTGGTTACCACAAAAGCACAAGCTTTGTACCACCTTCTAGGTTCAGATTACTTTAACCCCGATAGTAGAGCGGATGTGCAGTGACTTCTGGTCAGGAGTAAGCAGATCTGATAAGAGACTCCCAGTTTTCAAGAAGACATTACTCAAAATTGAACCTCATTTGACCCTTAGTGTGCAGTGATGATGAAGTGTGCAGCCACTGAAAGACAAAGACAACAATCTTGTAGATGAACCTGTGAGCCTTGTGGATAAAAAAACACTGATGACAGTATGAGGAAATATACTCCAAATCACATTCAGCACTCTGGTTATGTACCTCTGGTCATAGGCGCAGTCCCAGCTCTTCTGTTTTGCCTCCTGTTCAAAACATTGTCACGAGGCTCTCCCTCCCTTCCTCCTCTTCTTTTCTCTTCTCCCTTCCTTTCCTCTCCTCTTCTGTCCTGTCTTCTTTAGCTCCCCACCACTGAAAATCCTGCCGAGCCTAATTATGGGGAGACAAAGGGAAGGACATGGATGTGTTTCCCGGCAGCGCGGCCAGCCAAGCAGGCGAGCAGAAAGGCAGGCAGCCTCAGTGTTCCTGTGGAGGGCAGAGTCTCATCCCTTTCCCTGCCTTCGTGCTCTGAACAAAGCATACAGGGAGGTAAACAACACAGGAACACAACGGGCTGATGTTAATTCAGATCCAGGCTCTCCTGTCTTCTCCTGCATTTGCTTCTCACATTGCTTTCCTTCTCTCTCTTCTCCACTTCTCTACTGCCCTCAGTTTGTAAACAGATCCCTGCTCATGTGATTCGTTGTCTGCATCACAGCTCTGCTTTCACCGCCCCCTCCTTCCTTCTTCCTCCCTCCCACTTTCCTCCCTCTGCCTGCCTGCCTGCCCTCCCTTCACCTCTCGCCCCTCTGGGTTTTTCCTTCCACCCCCCTAGTGCTTCCTTTGCAGCTGCAAGCTATTATTGAAGTGGCTGCAGAGCAGATGGCAGACAGGCAGATGTGAAAACTGTCAAAGTGAGAGTCTGTGATATGAAAGGCATTAGATGTTATTGATTCCATGCCATTTGTAGAATTGGTTTACCAAGATTAGTTTATACAAACTCCTCCTTAGATTATACAACTGATTACCCAAACTGACTCAGATAGGGAACTAGGCCATTACCAACAAGGCTAGAACAAAACCTGGGTGAAGCAGGAAACTGTGCCCAGGTGCATAAACCTCCTCAAGGTTTAAAGAGGCTCTGTTGTGCTTTTGGGGGTTTCCCTTCCCTGTAGTGTTAGGTCTTAGTGCATGTAAATGGTCTGCAAAGGCTAAAATCCCTGTGTTCCCTCCAGAGGGAGTTTCTCTCCCGCACACTCCCCCCCCTGACTGAAATGCCTCCAATGGACTCCTTTGTTTACTTCTGTAACATAGTGATATCACTATATAAACTCACACTTCTTTTGGCTAGCGCTCCAACTCATTGTACAAGATAGGCTAAGGGGCGGGACATCTCCAAGCGTTTGACAAATCACAACAGAGTCTACCAGCTAACCAATCAGAGCAGACAGGGCTCTGGTTTCAGACAGAGGGTGAAACGAGGTGCTGCAGTATGAGAAAAATAAAGATATTTTTGAACATTGAAGCATGTAAACACGTCACAGTAGAGACAGAAAATATAATTATGAACCTGAAAGTTTGCATAATAGCTCTTTACGTGTCGTACGCTAAATATTCCCCTAAACTCAGGGGGTCATTTAGGAGCTTTGTAATGCAATGTCTAAAGAGAGCTGCATGTGGCCAGTTTGAGTCTGTGCCAAAGTGCGGCCGAAGGAAACGATTTTGACCTTATAAGAAAATGTCTTTTGAAAGTTTACTATTAAATTGATGTAAGAACCCTTTAACTGGGTGAATACATTAACCATATTAGATAGTTGGGAAGTAATCAGTTGAATATGTCAAACACACACACACACACACACACACACACACACACACACACACACACACACACACACACACACACACACACACACACACACACACACACACACACTACGAAGCCGGATTTTTGCTTAGCGAGCTAACTTCA
>NW_011369755.1:0-16017 GCF_000735185.1 Notothenia coriiceps
GATCCAAATGAGTGTTTGGTGTCATCATGCCGTGTTTGACGTCCACACAGCAGCTCCGAAACATCCATGATTTCATACATGTGTAATAAATACAAACACACTGACAACTTAAAAAATAAAATCATGTGGTTCTCACGCTGTATTTGTGATGTCGGGATTTCATTTGAGTTTTCTGTAAGGGTTCAGATGAGCTAAAAACAAAGACTCCGATGTTAACGTAACGCTAACTGTTCACGTCACCTTCCTTCTGACAGCGGCCATTAAAGGATTTCACCTTTAATCCACCAGGCTGCATTCAAATAACTACAGACCAAATTCAAAGATGCAAAAAAGAAGAAGAGTAAAGGTGCATATCTACATACTGTATATAGAGCATTCTTGGGCTAATTCACAAATAATGGTAGCATAAAAAAGAACTGTAGCAAAGCAAAGTAATATCAAATGAAACAAAAAAATAGTTATTCACAAAATGGAGACATAAAAATATATCCAAACAGATATCTGGATTTGTGTGCCATCAGGGTATTTCCGTTTTAATTTATATAAACACTGCTGTATTCCAACTGCTTTTTTTGGTTTTGAATACAGAGAGCATTATGAGGCGCTCACTAGTATCGTAGATAATACAAATCCTACGAAAAAGAGGAAAAAAAGAAATGTCAATAAAGCTGATCCCAATGAGGAGAAGATACAAATTCTGCCTTTTTTTGGTATCAAAGTATGCTATTGAAATCATGTATACATGTTAGACCACATACAATACTGTACATACAAGAAAACAAATCATAAATTTAGTTTCACATTTTGGATTGGTTTGTGTCAATATGTTTTTTTTTAGTGTAATTTAAAAAAGAAATCTAAAAGTATTTGGAAAATATAAAGTTATTCAAATAATAATACAATTAGAAAACAGGGGTTACGGGTTAATAACTGACTGTGTATGGAGGTACATTTGTGCAAAAATACTGAGCAATGGGACATTTTGAGTACAATTTTCTTTGCAAAGAAAATACATTCTTCTTATGGTGTAAAGAATAATTTAATTTAATCTTAAATATGCTCAACATTTCCCAACCTGCTATCAGGATTTTTACACAAATATAATTCCATGAATGAAAAGTGAATCCAGAGTAAAAGTCATGCAAACATGGAACCTTCAAATCTGAATGACAGTTGTTGTGGTGGATTTGGTTACCAGCAGTATTTGGCTATATTGACCTCACTAATACACACCGACTGTTTGATCATGTACGTGCACTCTTTGTCTTCCATACATAACTCCTATAGTTACATTCTAACATTGTTTTCTTTGACACATTTACCTTTTGAGCTTAATCATTACATGTTCTTGTGCTTTGATACTTTTTGACACGCCCAAATGGCTTCCAACGTTGTCATTCATTTAGTGTTTCAGGTCAATTCTTCTATAAATATTATGGATGCCGCCAACAAGCATGACGGAATCTATTTGTTGCAAAAAAAATTGAATCTGTTGTTCATTATTGTTCTGAATACAAACTATACAAATCAAGCCTGGGATATTACCTGATTATTATGACAGGACATTATAATACTTCACAAATTATGACCTGAAAAACATGATCAAAATTCACCTCCAGGGTTGAACTTTGGCACTATAGATGAAACAAAAAGTGTGAACACAGTATTAAAGAGTACTGTGTGTGTACAGTAACATTTCAATAATTATAAAAATAATTGTGATAACACTCTCTATGCATGTCCGTAATGCATTATAAACCTACATAGAATCTGCTTGCAGCACTCTTTAATTATAGTTAATAGCATACATTTGCTTTGTAATCCTATATTAACATGAACAACATTTCATAAAGTTGTGTATCACAACACTATAATTTTATTTTTGCAAGAATTTTTCTTCAAATAATTGTAATAAGAGTTTATTTTTAAATGGATATCTTATGATAATGCATTATAATGTGATTATAAGTTAGTCTAACGTTGTTTGCCTTCAATACTGTGAACAAAAACATCATTAAATCTAAAGAACATACGAAACATGTAAGATTATTTTAAACTTTTTCAAAGCAAACAATAATATCACAGTAACCTATAATCACATTGTAATTCATTATAAAAAGAGTATAATGTGTTATAAAACAATTATTATGCATTATAACAAATGGAAAAAACAATACACTATGATCTATGCAAATACATGTCAGTGAATTGACAGCAAATATGAAGTATTATGATACCTGACCTTAAAAGTCTTCATAAAATGGTTTATAATGTGTTAATATTGCTGTTATAAATCATTATGAATATTAAAGAGTGCTTACAAGCAGGTTATATTGCATTATAAGTGTATTAATAATGCATTATAGACATGGAAGTCATAGAAAGTGCTACCACTGTAGTAAAACCGAAGCCTGTTGTTTTCTGATGTTCCGAATCGAGAACATATGGGAGCGTTTCAATTTACAATACGGGGGGGCTTTCTGCTAGCTGTGCGCCTACTGCGTGAGTGTACTGTCAGAAATACAAAGAGGCAACATGGACATCGAGTGGAAACTGTACAAACTGTGAGGGGGGTATGAGTCATCCTACACGGCGGTCCAGATAGGAAAAAAGTGAAATATTTGTCCGTTAATGTCATCCCAGACCCCAAAGTCAGTACATCCAGCCCGAGGGGGGGGTGGGGTTAAGTTTTGGGAGATTTGGAGGAGGAAGTTAAGGACGGAGGGGTGGGGGGGTGGAGGATCAGTTGGAGGTGTCAGAGTGAACGCTTCCGGGTCCTTCTGTGGGCGAAGTCACCGATGAGGGGGTCGGAGCATCCTGCCAGCCGCCGTTTGCCTGAGAGGAAAAAGGGGGTAGGGGGGGGGGTATTACTTTCATATTCATTCCTCAATGCAGCAACACAGTGAGGTACAATGCATGGAAGTCCTGAGTGCGAGGTAGTGTATGAGCGCAGCAGGGAATGCTGGGAAATACTGTATGTTAGCCTAAAGCTAGACTGACATAATAAAATATAAAATCATGTTTTCAACCAAGCAGAAGTCGAGTGAATTACAGTCTGTACCCCATCAGGCGCTGCATACTCAAATTCACATAATGAAGAAAATACAACGATTTGGGCTTGAAATAAGTGCCTGTCACTTTCACTCTGAATATGAATAATATATGGGAATTGTATGAAAAGAACTCTGAAACAAAAACACGTGCAATCAACGTCATTTGCACTAATTGTGACGCTGACAGCAGGAATTAACATTCAATAAGAGCAGCGGAGAGCCGTCCTCTGCACAGACATGCCGGCTAAAGAGCATTTTAGGATATTAATAATAGGTTTAAAGCCATCAGAAAGACTGCGACAGCCTTTCATTTCCCAGCCTGTTATTTGAGATGGCAGACAGTGAGTGGGGGTCACACTGGAGTCTCAACTCGCTTTTTTATTTTGCATTCGATATTTCATTTGACTCTGCAGGGCAATAACTAAGGCAATTTAAGTTCTACTTGACTTGACTAATAATACAAAATACTATCTACAAATAATGACGTATTTCATCGGACAAAGACTCGATTTTTCATTGATTATTATATTTAAGAAATGACATTTAAGATAACAGGCAGTGTGTGTAATAATGAGATCAGCAACACATTTACCGTTTGCAATAACAATGCAATAATGCAATACTAAATGAATATTTGAGCTTAATAATCCAACCATACAATACATAATATATTAAAAAGGGGTGTTATGAATGTACATTTTAATTAAATTATTATTATTTGTCATTATTATTTTAATTATTACTATTATTATTATTATTATTGTTATTACTATTATTGTTATTAATATTATTATTATTGATCATTTTCCCTTGTAACAAAGTATTTCTAAACTGCAGTATTACTACCAGATCTGAGTACCACTGGTTGTAAGAGACCTCTAAAGCTGATATCTTGGCATATTTTGAATATATTCCTTAGTGGAGACACAAGATTACTTTAAAATGTACAGTATCAGTTGCATAGTTAGTGGCGTAACTATCGACGGTTTAGCCGGTGTAACGCACCGGGGCCCAGAGCCGGCCAGGGGCCCATACAAAAAAATATATATATATATATATTTTCGAAAAAAATATTTTTTGGGGCCCCAATGGCATTGACCGGTTCACGCAGTCTTCAAAGTAACCAAGCAACCTAAATGAATTTGTAATTTGTCTGTCCAATGAGCCTTGCTCCCTTTCATGTCATGTGATACCTTGCGTGAAGAGCGAACCGTTGAATCAATCTGTACTGTACTGTAGCTAGCAGCAGCAAGTTCGGCAGAAAAAGAGAAACGACAAGACATACTGTACGTCCGTGCGTGTGTGAGTGCATCAGCGTGCGTTTATGTTTGGGGCGATGGGGGGGGGGGCCAAAACAATATTTGCACCGGGGCCAATCACAACCTTGTTATGCCACTGTGCATAGTATAATCAATTTGGATCTCTTTGCTATGAAATGTAGGAGCTAAAACAAACCGGAAAGAGCTTGAGATAAAAGGTAACGTACAGCATACAGGATGAACAACTCTGACAGAAAGCAGCAGGAACTGTAGAGCAGAGTGCAGAAGCCAGAAGTCCTAACGTACTGCTCGGCTACATAAATCACAGGCCAACAGGCTGCAGACAGATACCCCGCTCTTACATTATGCATTGCGTGCTTCTTTACAGGGTATAAAAGTGAATAACACAGCATATTGTGGCAGTGTAAGATGTGGTAGAGCAGGCAGGCGTCCAAGGAGAACCGTATCAGTGAGGTCCGAGGACTGGGGGGGACGGGGCCTGAATACGTTAGCGGCCTCTCCGGGCTCACAGCTGCCCATTTCAATACACATACATGTTTTTATATGGGAGACATTTCATCTGATTATCATATGGCCGCTGAGGCACGACGGAGCCAGCGGAGACCGTCCCCCTGCTCAGAGCGGAGGATCGTCCCCCCGCTCTGAGCAGGGGCTCGCTGTCAGGGCCATTAGCGTGGCAGCAGCATGATCAGAGCAATGCGCTTGGATTGCTGTCCCAAGTCCACAGTCTGCTCTCCTTGTGTCTGTCTTATCGATTTTCCCCTTTACGACACGGCTTGTCGCTGTGAATTTCCCTACTGTTTGCAGCCGCCAGCGAGCAAAATCCCCCCCCCCNCCCCCTCGCTTGATAACAACCCCCATTTCTACCCCCAAACTCTTCTTCACAAAGATGAAGGGAACACGTCCTGATGGCACATGCACTGCAGAAATGTGAAATCTTGCCAAATATATCTGACTCATTTCTAGTCAGAATATGTCTCTGCAACATTTAGCTTATTGTATTTTTTTTTTTAAATGTACATAGTTTGCTTCCTCTGCATTACTTGCACATTGGTTTTGCAGACAGAAAGCCTTTGAATCTTTACTCTTGATATAAGACACAACAACTTAAGAAGTGACAATGCAGTGAGGTAGAAGGTCGTGTTTACACAATGCATCTTAAGTATCTTGATAAGGTTAAAAATACTCTTAAAAAATCTTATTTTGAGTTTTATCTCAGATGAAACAAGCATGACACAAGTTTTTTAGCTGCTCTAGTATTTTTAAAGGATGGGTGATCTTGTTTCAAGAAATAACATGATTTTGGAAAACTAATATCAGAAAACCTTGAGCACTTGTGGTTTATTTTGTAACACAACATTTCCAGATTCTGGTAAAATAAAAGTACGCTTTCCCAGCTAATTACAAGACCTATCTAAATAATTTCAAGAAATCTTACCAAGCACATTTTAACGTGTTCTATTGGCAGATGATTTTTAACTAAACGCCTTGTTTTTATTATTTTGTTATCCTTTTCCAGTGTGAGGAGTTGTTCCCAGTGGCGTGAGGTTTTATTTTTAGCCGTGTTGTCTTTGTGGGAGCTTCTGGCCGCGGGGGCTGCTGCTCACGGGTCAGGTGGTCAGAGGGATCTGAAGGCCGGGGCAGGAGGTGTCACCTGGTGGTGCCGCTCGCTCATGGCTGACTGTACGTGGCTGCAGGTGCTCTGCCAGGCCTGATGCGACGTGACAGGCTCAGACGGCGGCCCTGCGTGTGTGTCCGGCCACATGCATGCGTATGCCGGACAGCGTGCTGCCCATGGCGGGCGAGATACACAAGCAATCAACTAGGGTGGCGGTGGAGCATAGACAAGTCCCGCTAAGTGGCATTCTGAGCCCTATGGCTTTGAAATAATTGGTAGGGAGCGAAAGGAGAAAAAATAATCCTTACATTGATGCCCTGCGGACTGTACATCTGGTTGGCTGTGAGTCCTTCACTGTATCCGCCTGTCTGACTGATAACATGGCGAAGGGTATCCACCTGAAACATTCAGAAACAACAAACAAAGCAAGGTCAGAGCCAACACTAGAGAACAGAGAGGAGACGAGACGGAGCACACTGCTGCAAGGACATCTCTGGAGAAGACAAGGTCCAACCAAACAAAAAAATACTTTTATGATAAAAACGTTGGCTTTTTTTTGTTAAAATGACAATCCCTTCCCATGGTGAAGTATTCTGCCTTTGTGAAGAAACTTTATAGAGGGGCAAGTATAGTCCTTTTTCACGACAGACATCTTAACTTTCCATATTATTAAAACCAGCAGTTAATCATAGCATTAAATGATGGCTCTAAATGAAAACAGATTAGGACCATGTTTAAAAAATATACGTTTAGTTTCACGCAAATATATTACTTTATAAACTCAGAAATATTCAATTTTGAATAATAAAAATTAAGTAAATACATTTTTTAAATGTAGGTGGTTTTGGGAGTTGAGTCATTTCTGATTAATCTGCAGATATTTCTTCAAATAATCAAAAAAAAAGCCCAAAAAAGGCCATCAAAAAGTTCTTGGTTTGTTTGACCAAAAGTCAAAATCCCCATAGATATTTATAGGTTACAATGATAAATGAAAAAGTAAAAGTATGAAATTCTAGAATAGAGATTATAGGAGTTGTAGCACTCTTTTCGCTTGAAAAAACCTAAAAATCCCTACATTTTTTATCAAAATCGACAAATCCGTTAATAAACTTCAGCTGAAATGTGTTGAATTATTGATAATAATTACACCTGTGCATGACAAGTCAAACTCTCTACTGGGATGGTAAGTGGGCCTGCCCCTGTTTATCTGCTAATCCGCTCACAGCCCTACCTGTGACTGCACGTTGGCTCCCACCTGAGCCCCCTGGTACGAGT
This sequence comes from Notothenia coriiceps, assembly GCF_000735185.1. NCBI lineage: Eukaryota > Metazoa > Chordata > Actinopteri > Perciformes > Nototheniidae > Notothenia > Notothenia coriiceps. The sequence continues at coordinate 7,227 of NW_011369755.1, forward strand.
CCCCATTGAGAGACTGCACGCTCATGAACAAGTCCCCGGAGTTTGACATGTTAAAAGAGCCAGCAGAACCTGAAAGGAGAGACGGAGCAGTCGCATCACAGAGAGACAGAGCAAGCAAGGGGAGCAAGTCAAAGGAGCATCATGCAGAGGTTAGCTAGCAGCCACACGGAGAGGAATGGAGCCATACAGGAAACTAATGGATAATAGAGAAACAGCTGTAACCCCACACAGCAAGCGTTTGGGTCAAGTCTTTACATCCAAACATGGACAAGCAAGTTATTTGTATATTACTGGTACTAGGAAAAAAGAGAAGTCTTGAAAAAGCATTCCGAATGTTCTTTATTTCTGTCCAACCCGAGGTCAGTTACAGAAGTAGGCAGGATGTGTTTAGCCTAGCTTAGCACAAAACACTATAGGGAAATAAGAGTCAAATTTGACTTAAATGCTAATGCATTTCCAGCAAAACTTGTGGCGCTTTTCAATGTATTTGGTGACTACTTGGTACAACAGGTCAAATCATGTAAAAACAAATCTGATATAGAGTGGTCTATTCAGTATTTCCCCCCACCACATTTTTGCTAAGCTAGGTGTTTGCATCGGCTATCCATACGCGTTTTATGTTTGGCTAAACATGCTTCCTGTTGCGTGCTGTATCTCAATTTGCATTCTTCTGTACTTTCACTTGCTATTTTGAGTGTGTGTTCATACTGAGAAATATGGCGAAATACAATGCGCTTTGAGTACCAAGATGGTGTGATTATATCGCTATTGACATTTCTCAGATTCAAGCACTGTTGAACACTTCTATACAATTGTAAGGTACGTGTGTTATTTTTTAAAATTAGGTACCATTTTATTGTTGCCGGATGAAGCAACTAGTATAAATATAATATAATAAAAATATAAATTCAGCAGTCAATTCAGCAGTCAACTTTAAACGACAACACAAATGCTAGCTAGCTGGCTAACAGTGGAGATGGTTACTAAGTGCACATCAGCCGTATTCTTTTTAAACCAATGCCCTGTAAAAATTCAGGGACTATGCAAGTACAGTGTAGACAGTTTAGTACTTGCAGAAGTATCCAAATTGAGACACAGCACTGATATGATGTCAAATATACAAATGTCTCAAAAATAATGGACCATATTTGAAAAAGATACACCTAGTAACATTTTGTTCATTGTCAACAATTCTCATAAAAAGGCAAAGCACTTTCTCACTGTGCTGCCCTATCAGTGGTTCTCAGTGCCAAGCTAAAAAAGGCATGACGACGTTGAGTTTTTCCAACAACGTACTTAGTTTCATTTAGCCACTTGCTAGCAAGCACCTCTATTAAGACTCATTAAAGATTCCACAATTAAGAGTGGAGTATTTCCTGAAATATTTGATGTCATAAAACTTGAGAATCTTTTGAGCTTGTGTTAACATAATTTTTTTAGACTTCAATACGAGGGAACCACAAGTTGTTGCAACACTAGTTTCAAATGGGATTTATGTGATATTGACCCCAAAGCAATACCATGTGTGTTCATGTTAATGAGGTGCAACAGTGAGGCTCATCGATGTGTTTTCACTAGTTTTTAGAAAAAGGTAGCTCCAAAACACAAAGGAAGAAGATATATCAGGACAATTGTTAGTTTAGTCTTTTTATGAGATTTGTCAACATTAGGAAAGAAGTAATGAATATTACCAAACCTATCCTTTGAATGTCAGTACAGTAGAACATGATGGATACAGAGTTAAATAGTCATAAATGAAGAATAGTATTAATTGAGATGAAGACAACAGGACAGTATAAGCATAGGGAGACTTGGCATGGGGCTCAGGATGGCTAATCCCTGACACAGTTTTGCTCTAATGGGGTAGTGGCTTTTGTTAATATGAACCTATCAATATAATAATGGTGCTTTACTAGGTGATAGGCACGTCAGTTGTAAAAGAACTGCCTGTTTTGTTAGTCCATAATATTTAATTCCTTACAAATCACCAGCACCAGCATTGAAATGGCCTCACACTAATAAACTGAAATGTTTTGATTAGTAATGCACAGAGAGGAGGTACATGTCTAGTAGCTGATCAGAGCCAGGGACTTCCTGTCTCACCTGCAGAGTTTGGAGTTGAGGGTGAATTTGCTTGGCTTCCATGTGAGGATGCATTAGCCGCATTCACGGCAGTTCTCGCAGCGTACATGTTGGCTTCTTCTTGGAACTTACCAATGTTTTTCTTGTATCTGATTCGTTTATTCCCAAACCAGTTGGAAACCTGAGCAGACAAACAAAAAAATGTAGTTTAATGCTCACAAATCAGAACAAACACAGCCTCTCCACATCTGAGGGCAAGAATCCAGAGATATAATGGTGGTCTTTAGCTCCAATGGCCTTAATGGCATGTGTTACACTGCAGAGAGGTAGGGGCTACATAGACTGGTGCTGTGAATCTGCATTAGTGCCAGAATGGAATGATTGCCAATAACAGTCTCATTATGTCACCATGACTGCAGCTATCATCAGAACTCACGCAAGCACTAATCAGTCAACATCCGCTAACGCCCATTACTGCTAATGGACTCCCAGATGAAGCCAGGGGGGTAATCCCAGCGCTAATGATAAACAACATTAAAATGAAAACCAAATCAATCCTGCAAAGTTTCCAATACACAGACTAGGTAAACATTCTCCTTTATTATGGCCGAGAAACGGAAACTCGACAAATCATTCCCGCCGCCGAGCAGCTTCCACAATCAGGCCCAGATGCATCCTCCAATCATTTGGTATAAATTAATGAAACCAATTGAGAAAACAATCCATTCCCAAATGATGGATTCAAAACACAAACTGCTGTTTACCTTGGCGTGGCTTCGCTTATTATCAATTCTCACAGGATTGAAACAACTTGAGCGCTAGAAAGCAAAGGTGAAAAAAAGCAAGGTGCTTAAATATTGAACTCTCATGGCTTGTCAGCAGTATTGGAACAAACATCTTAAGTGTCTTTAGATACACAGTAAGTTATTATAAGATTTATAATCAATCTTTACTGCACATGCCTCAAATGACTGCAGCGCTAATTTTGCAGAAGCTAATGAGCTAATGGTAATTATTTCCTTAAACTGTAGGCTGATGTTTTCACAACTGATCTTTTTTTATTAATCAATTCATATTTTTGTCAAATGTTTTGATGACTAGCCAAAAAACATTGACATTTATAATCATATGAATCAAAGTCAGAGTTACTTTTAATTTCAACAATCAAAAAAAGTGATTAGGTAACAGCTCACTTTTGAACATTTTGTGTAATATAGGAAAACTTTATGATTAGATAATAGCTATGACAGCACTGTTGTTTTAGCTTGTGTTACTTCAATACAAACACAAAGTGGTCAAAAATAACTTTGTCTGGTTTGAATTACACGACAACAAACTCATGACAGGGCATATTTCTACTGGAGCCCTTTGTTGTCTCAATGAAAGGTGCTGCTGAGAGATCAGAGCAGCTGTCTGTTCTCATGACAGTCAGAATGTATTCTTAGGTTACTTGCCAAGACGATTACAGCTGCTTCACTGTTGAAACTGTCTCAGTGGTTTTACTACAGGTGTAAGGGGGGGGGGGGGGGGGGTGCACTGTTCTGTACCTGGGCCACTGTGATGGCGCACTTCTTTCCCAGCTCCTCTTTAGCCTCCTCGCTGGGGTACGGGTTACTGAGGTGTGAGTAGAAATACTCGTTCAGGATCTCTGTCGCCTGCTTGTTGAAGTTTCGTCTTTTCCGTCTGCAAGAACAAGCATCAGAAGTTCAAACAGGAACAGGAAACCAGTTCACGTTCATTACAACAGCTTAGAGAGGATAGAGGAGTGCATTGATGCAAATCACACCGTCTCTTTAGATAGATTTATTTCTACCCATCCTAGTCTTCTTTTGAACAATTTGGGTTTAAAAAATACAAAGCATTTTTTAAATAATTTATTATATTTTGATTATGTTTAATCTCGAAAATGTATTCATTCTTTTAAATGATTTAGCATTCAAACAACATTGTGTTTTTTTCCTTTTATCCTTTAAACCACTTAGGGGTTGAAAAGCAACACCTTTTAATGATTTGATACATATTTTTATTATTTAAAAGAACAAACATTTGTATTTCCTTTTAGTGAGTTAAGGTTTCAAATAATTAATAATATACATTTAAACCAGTCAGGGTTTGAAAGCACCTTCTCTTTGACCTGAACCCTATGAGAAACAAAATAAACCAGAAATAATAATAATGTTTTGCAGGACAGGTCCTTTAGGTCTGACTAACTCCTGCCTAGCGTTCAAGATGTTTTTCCAAAATGTTCTCCCTTTGTTTCTCCTTGCTCTTGCTGGAGCAACATTACTTTTGTGTGCAACCTTTTTGACCACTTGGGGGCAGCAAGCTGTAAACACAACATTGACAAGTTGTCTTGTAAAACATGTTTGCCCAGTTTATTTACACATTTTCGGACCAAAATAAACGGTGTTTCTGGTCCCTTGATTGATAAGTTAATCAGTTTTCATCACATGCTCCAAACAATCCACAGAATAAACGTTAGCAAAAAACATAATGAGAGCACATCCACTCCTCCGCTATGTCTGCCAGCTAGTTTGTCCCTGTGTGTCACCTGTTTGCTGCTGAACACAACTGCCTGCTTTGTTTGAAATAACACTTTCTCTTAAATATTACATTGCAATACAACTACGTGTTCAGGGAATCCTATTGTCTCCTGAATTACAGACGTAGTTTCACACAGGACATGATCAGCCGACTACTGGGCCAGCCTGTTTTCAACTACTGTTTTCAACTTCATACAGAATAACTTTGTCTTATTACAAACACAAAGATAATCTAAATTATATCTTCTAGCATGCCAGCGTGCATAGAAAAAAAAGCTTTTACCATCTGACATGTGATCAAATGTAATAAAACTTTGTCATGTAATAATTTCAATCATATCGTAACAATTAGTCCTGACTTGTATTTTAATATCATATTTAGTGATAATGTAACATTGGCTTGAAAATTAGTAAACATATTTCAAAATTGAAATACAAATATTACATTTAGTGCAAATATACAAAAATCTTAATGTATATATTATTAGTATTGAACATGTACATGTAAATGCTATGCTTTTAAAATTGTATAAAATGTCCATTAAAATGATTACATCATCAGTTAAAATATCCCTGAACAATAACACATTTTTGGCAAAAATGTAATTACAATATCAGTCAGCACATTCATTGTTTACATTATTGGTCGAAATATAATAATATGGGGTTTGATTACATTTTTTTAGGATTAAGTGAAAATGTAATCACATTTAGAAAAATCCTAACAAGGCTGAATATATCGAATATTAAAAAAAACAGTCAGAAGCCCCCCACTCTCCACACACCGTAGAGCAGACAGATATCACATGCTGATGCCCATGAGTTGACTGACCCTCTATCTGCTGCACCTATCAGGTCACGTCTGCGTGTGCCACATCTAAAGAGGGCTTAAGTTAAGCTGCCGGGGAACCCTGAACACTCTCTGAGCCTGAACCCACCGCTGAGGAGATTTCTGCTCACATATCTGTCCCGCACTCCAAAGCCTGCTTGAGAATATGTAAATGTTCCCAGCATGAGCTCCAGCAGCCAGTAGATTAATCAGCGGCGCCGAGCATGGCAGTGCCTCTCAGCCAGTGAAAGCCCCCCCCCCACCCCCCCCCACCCTGCCGCACCACCACCATCATTTGCAAGAGAATAGATAGGAAGCTTTGTAATGAAGCGCATGCCTCATTTAAATGTTGTGCCTCCGACTCCAGACTTTGAGTGACATTTATCCTCTGAGAAATGTATGCAAATCCAAAACATGCATCAAAAGGAACAAGCGATTACATTAAAAAAGGGAAACAGTTAGCACTCTGGAGCACGCCGGGAACTCTTATTGGCCGGCGTTGCTGGGGATGCTGGTCCAAATGTCTGTGGTGAGCAGCAAACAGCATGTGTTACAGCATGTTTGTGGCATGATAGGCCTCCTACGTCAGCCTTTCATATGGATATGAGGCGCACATGATGAGTTGCCATGTTGTTAAATTGGGAGGTTATTTGCAGCACTTGCGTGGTGTGTATGAAAATGCAGAGAGACACACACCTGGCGTCGAGGAAGCGTGAGCGCAGGATCATGACGGCCTCGCAGGTGCTCTGCTTCAGCTGCATCTGGATGGAGCTGAACTTGCGATGGATGATGTTCACCATGCGCTCGATCTCTTTGGGCGAAATCGGCCGCGTGCGCGACTGCTCCCGCAGCAGGTTCATTACGTGGGTGGTGAACTCGTTACAGGCCTGGATAGGAGGGAGCACATGCAGGAATGAATCAAAAAATACATATAAAAACATTCAGGTCAATAAAACTGCAAATAAATAATAAATCCTCCCTGAAATGACCATTTGAATATCAATTACTCACATCTAGTTACCTTGTATTCTTTAAGAAAGTATTTTTTTCTTGCATACCTTGTAGGTTAATGAGGAATCAAAAAGAATGAGAACATTCATCAAATATGGAAGTAAATGGGTGTGTGTTTAAAGTCAGCAAACAGTCTCAAATGATCTGTTTGAATTAACCGTAACTTTTGCAATATGAGCCAAGTCTCTTTTATTGAATGGTATGCCCACTATTTTACAAACACATGCAATTTCACTTAACCATTATGATTGGTTCATATTAGTATTTTCTGCCTCTACTGGGTCTCCATGCTTTAATGCTCTGCAGCATCTCTTTTCACCCTCTGTCTGAAACCAGAGCCCAGTCTGCTCTGATTGGTTAGCTGGCCGGCTCTGTTGAGATTGGTCAACCGTCCCATTTCTTAGCCTAACGAGTCCTCTGTGTTGGAGCGCTAGCCAATAGAAGCATGGGTGTTACATAGTGATGTCACTATGTTCAGGAAGTAAACAAAGGAATTAAATGCAGGTGTTTCAGGCAGGGGGGGCATTTACATGCACTAAAACCTATAGAACACACCAAAACCAAAACATAATAGAGCCTCTTTGATTCATCAATACATTTCCCTCAAGAATTCAAAGTCACACAAGGTGAGTAATTGGGATGAGGGTGAAGTTCTACTTTAATTTACTGTGTACATTTAATATGAAGTTCACCATCACAGAAACCTCACCTCACCACACACACAATGTCACACAGTATTTCAAAGTCACCAATAAAATGCATCTAAAAAAAAGAAACAGCTCTTAGCTTATTGTAGTTCTGGGGCAAGCTTTTTTTTTAGCCATGGGGGAATATAAGCGCTGATACAATTCATATTTAACACAAGTGGTGATGGCAGTGTGTTGAGAGGAACCAATGACAGCTGTTCCCTTCTCAGACACACATTTTCACAGCCTCGCCGCCCTGAGAGACGAACACGCCACGACGTTTCATTCATCCCCCGTGTGACACCAGGCGTGAATCTGCCACCATATTACACTCCGGCTCTGCGTCTCCTACTGTCTCCTCTTCTTTACTTCCTCTCCTCCCGTCGATCTCTCTCTGGGTTTAGTCGTGTCAGGCTTTGTCTGTGTCTGTCTATCTGCGTGTTCATCTGTCTTCAGCACATTCATCTGAGAGCCATGCTATTGTCACGAATACATCGGGTATCAAGGCAATGAGAGGAAATCATGCACTTTTTCGAGACTATACGAGGAATACACACAGAGACACACGACATACTGCATGTGCTGGACTATTCTGCGCTGAAAACCATCTAAAGTGAAGTCTTACCGAAAATTATTCAGCATTGATCAAGGAAAAACTGTAAAACTATCAAATATGTTCAGATTTTTACATCCTGGCGCTCCTTGAACTCAACATGTGACAAAGGCTGCTGCCAGAAACAGTAACCAAATATAAGCTGAACATAGTGCCTTTTTTCCGAAATGACTTTATTTAATATGTCGAACTTTAAGAATTTACAGCAATAAACAGTGTTTTTAACCTGTTAAACCCCGAGCCTGTTTTTCAGGTTTCAGGCTCAAAAATGACATTCCCAGAACAAATGACCATATCTTCCCTTCTAAAAGGGTTAAATTAATAATCTTTTTTCTCAAAGTAATGATAAACCTGTCAGTTGGATGTAGAAAAGTCAGATTCAATATAGATGTTTTTTATTTGAAAGAAAATTAATTTTGAACATGGTAAAAAACTGTAAATGATAGTGTCCGTCCAAAAGATATTTTGTACTTATAGTGAAAACTAACCTTGGATGATGGGTTAGTAGACTAAAAGCTTTAGGAATCCAAAGTACAACATATAATAAGTACCCTGTATCAAGATTGATGCAAAACAAGTGATATTTGACCTTTTTGGACAGATTTAGCACAAAAAAACCTCTTCTGGGGCCATTTGGGTGGATTTTTCCTATCTCTGGCTCCCCCTGCTGGATTTTGACATGTGACATCTCTTTCTAACCGTCAGAGCCAATGGAATCGAGGGGAACTCCCACATAGTCCTTATTTAGTCATGTGTGTGTGTTAGACTGCTGCATTGCCAAGACCGGAAGCAGNCAGCCACTCTGGTGGCTACCATTAGCAGCTAATTTTTGCTCTGCGATTTTTACATAAAAATGGAATTATGGATTATAAATAATTCAAATTATTGCCCAGAAACTTTATCAACCTATGGATTAACCGATTCAGCCGCGTTTTTTCTCGTTTTAATGCCATTGAACACGTCTTTTGATCAGATTAACAGCTACGGTGAGACGATCTCCCTAGAAGCTACGTAAAGCTACGTGTTG